>NC_056737.1:789568700-789858700 GCF_019279795.1 Protopterus annectens
TTTTTTGGGGGGAATGGCTTTTTCCAAAAAGCTTTTTTTGGGCCAAAGGTTATGATAGTTCAGAAGCCATACTTACCAAGCATCTAGATGTTGCAAAAATTAAACACTGACTACAGTATTGGCTTGTTTGCATATTAAAGCCAATAGTCAGCAGTTGTAAAACTGACATCAGATATTTCAAAGTACTAGAACTGAAGGGAGGAAGATTTTCCTCCAAAGTTTTAATACAGGATCAAATGTAGTTTAATATTTGTCAGAATATTATAAAAGTTCAGTCTTGCTTCATAAGTAGTACATCTGCCATTTGTTTCTGAAAATTTGCCATACCTTTCAACTTTTTATCGCAAGAAATCTGGACAAAGCAAAACAATTGAGACTATAAGGCCAAAAATCAGGGACAGATTTTAAATATTGCTCTAATAAACTTAGAAAGTTGCTAGAGTACCAGATTTGCATTAGTGTGCATTTTCTGAAAGATTTAACGTCTGAGACTTGAATGTCTGTCATTATTTAGCGACTTTAATCCTCAACAACTTGTCAGAAAAACACAAATTTTATGTGGAACAGACAAAAAAGAAGTGAGGCAAAAAAAATCTGAACCTTCTGTTAAAATCTGGATGCTTGAGGGACATAAAATTGGTCCTGGCACAAAAATGACATAACAAAAGTACTGTGATTTTAGTTAGTCTGCTGTTTTTGAAATGTTAGCCAATGAATGTCACTTAGACTCTAGCAACCACAATTTGGTAAGGGACTGCAGTCTTTTAATTTAGATGTTTTCTTATTTAAAGTTAATATGTTTGGGAACTTAAGACTATAGAAAATTGTAAATGTGCTACAGCACCGTCCATCGATTTTTGCACCACTGCAGGGAAGGGTGATCAAAAATTTCAGATTTAGGTATCCTGTTCACACTCTACTACAACTCTCACATTACTCCTCCCCTACTCTTTGGTTTGGTGTATATATAATATATATATATATATATATATATATATATATATATATATATATATATAGATATAGATAAAGATATGGATTTAGTGTGCTTTATCATATGTTCATTACAGCGAGTGTTTAGTTAGGAAGATTGTTATGTCGAAATGCCAGTACATTGCCGGATGGCAGCATTTGTTTTGCAGGATCTTTATAGCGTGGGAAGTGGGATTTTGCCCTTTCCCCATTGTTTTGTGATCTCAGAGTTTGTGTAACAGATGGTGTGTGTGTGTGTGGGGGGGGTGCTTGCGGACTTGCCTTCCTGTCTAAAACACAGTTTTATATTTTTTTGATTTGAGTTTTCACCATTCGTGGTTAATGTAGTATATGCAGATTTAGCGAGTCAGCAATGTAATTAAATATAATCGCGCACACATACCACTATATAGATATATATATATATATATATATATATATATATATATATATTCATACATAGAGAAAGAGTTTCCAAAAGAAGTAACTAAAAAGGAAGCTAGTAAAATACTAAGCATATACCATTCTGAATATAGTTCTTCCCCTTTATGTATAGTAGCCCTTCTCACCATTGCCGAGTTTCCATGTTTATTCTCAGCTTGCATATCCCTGACTGCTCAGTGACTGGCTAGCTTTTACAACTCCCTCTCCTGTTGAGACGATATTATACTCGTGAGGCTGGCAGACAGCAGACATGGTTGCCATGGAATGGTACTATCCAGATGGCAGGCAGGCCTTTTCTCCTTGGGCTTACTCTTTATACTACTCCCAGTGCAGAATATGAATGACATCAGCAAGGTACTTACTGGAGCTTCCACATGCACACCCTCCACTGTGAATAGTGTATTTGTAATCTTAGCATCATTTGACTGCCTCCACTGGGGTTTGTTAGCTAAACTGAGAAAAATGCACCTTCCCTAATAACAGGAGTACCCCCCCAAAAAAAATGTGAACATTTTCCAGCAAATGTACAAAACAGTGATCAGAAGATTACAAATGGGCACTTTGATGTAACAAAATGCTCTAAACAAGAAACAAGCCCCTCCCCACATGCACACACTCCATATGAGCTCGCACCCAAGACCCCCATGCTGCTTATTATAAATCATCTACAAGGGTACCTTTTCTCAAAGAAAAGGGAGGCATCTGCCTGGCCCCCCTCAAAAAATGTTTTGACATTTTTCTTTTTTTTTCTATGAATCTGTAATAAGAAAGGTACATTTTCACAATAATGTGATTACATTTTTCAGTTCATGCACTTGTGTTTTTGAAAAAAGGTAAGACGTCTGAGCAAAAGAGAGAGAGAGAGAGTGAGAAAGAGATGGTGAGTGCAGCATAATTTGCCACCTCCCCAGCCACCCCACCCCCTAGCGCCCTTGTTAATTGAACATTGGTCAACATTGCAGACCACAGCCCCCCTGAATGTCAGTTTTAAATACAATAACAGCGTCTGCTGGTCCAATTATTATCCTTGCTGACCCATTTGTTTTTTGTTTGCTCATATGTAAGCTATTATTTGGTGCTTAAAGCTGCATGATGCATTAGCTGATGAGCCTTGCTTCATTCAGAATAGATTTACACATTGTTTACTCAGATTAGTAAAGTAATTTTACATTTGAAGATGTAGCACATAATACTGCTTATGAGGAGAAAATGCTGCCCTTCACCTTCCTTAAAATTATTTTGTACATCATGGCTTACATGGAGTATACCTGGCTACAGCACTGTGTTAGGATTCAGCTGATATGGAGCTTTTAAATAAATCTCTACTCTGCTAATTATACAGGTGCTGCTCAAGATTTAACCAGTTAGAGTGACTGTCAATATGATATAAAAATAAAGCGATGTTGTTTTAAACATGGCAAAGTCTTATCTTTTTATTGCTATTAGCACAACATATTGATAAACTTTTTAAATTGTTGTCAAAATGTAAAACAAGCTTAACATTTAGCTGCAGCTAGAATATCAATTTGGAGTTATTCTTTAGTCACATATTTCACAGCAGGCATGACAGGGACAGTTGCATCATAGTTCTTATGATTAACATCATCAGATTAATATGCCTTTTACTGACAGAAGCACAAAATCATACAGTAGGCCCCATATGACACATGCTGTTTACTAGACAATACATACCTTTGTTAAGAAACTGCAGATTGAATTTTACAGTGCATCCTTAAAAATTTCATGAAGAGCCTATCATTCCACACTGGATAATCCCATAAACATCTGATCATTACTCCTGTGTATCTTTCTGCCCTTGTATCCAAAATTAAGGCTCACGGTGATAGGCGTGCTGGGGGAAAATGGCTGATACTCTGTTTTAGTGAAGCTAAAAGGTAGCCACACCCAGAGTATGCCTGCTTTGATTTTTTTTTTAAATCTCAGCAAATATTAGGCAATCCCTATAATTCTTAGAAATAATTCACCAAATGAGTGTTTTTGATTACAGGTGACAATAAATGTGCTGACATCATACAAAGCACTGTTAATATGAGCCCAGTATTTGTCATGCATGATAAGACAGGTGCATATTATATACAAACTGCAGACCACAGTTCTCTATACCAACATCTTTTACATTTACTTCGCAGTACATATTTTTTGTCTGCTTACTGACTGACACTTCACAATAGGTGTGTCCTACTGAATTAGAATGTTTCAGGTCCTCGTATCCCAGATAGAATATCATTCAGTATTTGATATTTAAGCTAATAAACAGAACTGGCAGAAAAATGCTGCAGATTTGTAAAGCCTGACTGAAGCCAGTAATAGCCACATGTATGACAAGCAGCAGGTTCTCTTTTGAGAGCAGACAATGATGTGAAATGCATATCAAGTGATTAACAAAAACAGAGTGACACTTATGAAATCAGCAGGCAGGCACAATGACACAATAATAACTGTGTGTAGCAAAAGGACATTAATGGTAAAGCCAAGGCGCAAATGGACAGTGAATGATGATGATGACCCCCCCCCCACAATGTCCTTAGCTACTGATCTCCCCACTCCATTCATTTCATATATCCAGCACAAATAACAGTTAGCTGTACCCTGACTCTTCCAGTTGCTCCAGAAACAGTCCATCTTGGTTGAATCAGCACAGGCCTGCATCTTGGGGAAGAATCGGTTCAGTGATGCTTTCTTCTCAGGAACTGTATTCACAACTTAGGCATTCCAAAGGCAGGGAGAGACTGGTGGGAATCAGTGACTCTTACGTGCACTATGTACAGACTGAAGCTGTAAGCAGAACATGTAATGGGGGAGGGGCATATTGTAAACGCTGCAGTCTGTGCTGCAGCAAATCAAGGATGCCATGCGACTGCCCAAGGGAAGGTCTTCCACTGAAATGGATGCAGACACCCTTTCAAATTAAGAGCTGTTTTGCAGCTTAGGGAGGATACACTGTATATGCTGTTACCAAGTAGCTTGCTGAAACTAGGAGCCAAGAAAAAAATATATATAATACTCATCAGAAGAACAAGTTAATTCTGGAAGGTTGTGATTTTTGCCATTTACTTTCCAGAAATTTCTGATTAAACCCTTATGACGTTTATTGTCTCTTAATGAAACACACTGAACTTTAAACTGCTAGGTACTGTTTTAGAAAAAGAAACATGATAAAATAATGGTCTTACCATTTGAGCAAAGTCCAGTGAAACTTACATTGCACCAGTTGATTTATATCATGAGCTGGTGGTTTGAATATTACTTTTCTTGCATTTATTGCTGTGGATTTAGGTTTGAAGTTTAGTATTGTCACAGAATTGTCCTGCAGAATTAAATATTGATTAAACAAGCAAAGAAATGGCAAACTGATTCTTGTAGTCTGTCCATTATACGTGCCTACCTCTGTTTTTCGTTTACCTGATATTTTCTAAGGCCCATCTGCTCATTTAATGACTGAATGTAATATTCTGCTCACTTGCTGAGTGTTCTAAATTCTGTGACTACTGTTTTGTTAATTTCTGTTGCTAACACTCAACACCTGAGCTGTTTTCTTTTGTGTGTCTTAAACCTCACCCCCCCACCCAAAGTCTGACACTTTTGTTTTAATTCTACCTTAAAGGGCATGCAGCCTAATAAGGTGCTTATAGATGTGAGGTGGTGCCCCTAATGTACAGGAAGTGCCAACGGCCAAGAAGTAAGTGTAAGAAAAATAGACTGCTGAGGTTCTTCTTCAGGAGTTCCACACACAGTCATTTGTCTACTTAATCCAACCACAGGGCAAAAAAGAGACATTGCAATGAGGCAGATGGGGCTTTTAGAAGGCCATTTTAACACTGACCCTTACCTCTCACTTCTGTGATTCAGGCATAGTGCAATTGTACTGGCCCTCAGATTTTGCTCCTCCTAAATATACTTATGATCCTCATAAAGTCATACCTGTTTATGAGCATGTACCATAGTAAATAAATAAATTAGCTGTATTCAAAGATTCCCTATTACTAACTATAAAGCGAGTGTTGTATATAAAGTATATTCTAAAAAAATGATTTTCAAAAGGCAATGCTCAGAGTTTGAGGTATGCATTGCCCAAACTTCCATTTTCTCATTACAGCCCTCTGTATCAATGGTATCTCCATGATCCCATCAGTGTGAGTGGATCTATGTAAGAATGACTTTATAAATCCAGTCATCACATCCATTCTTTTAATTACCAGGGAAACGAACGAATGAATGAATAAATACCAGATAAACACTCAGGTTCCTTCCCATCTTAACACCAGAAACAGCCGTATTTCCTCTCTCATTTACCTAATCTTTTCGAAGGCACAGTTGCTCTTGTGATAACAGAATTTCCTGGTATTCCCTTTAAAATGCCAAACTATAATATGCTAGCTGTTACATTCGTACACCTATTATGTTCTAGATTAGATCATTCTTATTATTTGTCAGCACAAACACATTCAGTGTATTTAGCTTTTCATTGTAACTACAGCCCTCTAATCTCCTTGGACACCCTCCTATGCACTTGTTTAATTACTATAATCTTTTCTTCTACACAGTCCTTTATAATCTCCATACATGAACTCAGTACTCTAAGTCATTTACAGTCCTGACATTTATCCCATTCTTCCTTCCTGTTTGTGTGTGTGTATATATATATATATCAACCGTGAAAGCAGAGTACCAAAACCACCACAGTGATAAGCATAAGCAACATACCTTAGTAAAATAATATAACACTGACAAAAAGACGAACGCTTTCAGGTAGAATAAGTCTCTCTTAAAGTGTCTTTTGACCAGGCACAAAAAAAGATGTAAATAAATCATAAATTTTCCTGGAGCAGCATTGGTTGAATGAAAACTGCATCTAATCATAATGTTTACATTCTAATAAGTTAATCTATCTTCACTAGTCAAAAGAGGATGTTAAGTGACCAATGAAGAGCGTACATACACTACCAGTCATTGGTGCTACACTGAAGGACAAACCAATCAAAACAAAGTGTTAATTTATCTTCATTGGTCAAAAGAGGATATTGAGTGACCAGTGAGAAGCGTACCTACACTACCAGATGATCACATAAAAGCACAAACCAATCTAGAATCAAATGTACCTACTACATGGCAGGTTTGCACTATATATTCACTGGATGAAGCATAGCCATTCAAAAAGTAGGAATCATTAATCAAAACAAGCACACTTCCCATACATATACATAAGGCACCATTGGTCAAAGAACAGCTGAAAGGCCAATTGCACAAAGCACAAAAGAGCAGAAAAAGCCATCCATATCACATATAAGAAGCATATTAAGAGTCAAAACATACTGATAAATATATGCAAAGCACTAACATACAACCACTCATCACAGGATGAAAAACTCCAAGCCACTATAAGCATTAAAATCATCACGCAAACATAAACGGTTAAACAAAAACGCATCTAAGTAAAATTAGTATAATGTTTCATTAGTTGAAATGATTGAAAAAAACTAAAGTGCCAGTCATATGAAAATGTATAAATGGAGCAACACCTAATAGGTTCATAGGTTCATACTAGGCTATCTGCCCAAGGGCATTTATAAGCCTAGCCCATAGTTATTTGGCTTTCGCCACCCCTTTAGTTTGAATAAAACTATGCCTATTATTTTGCTGTGCCTCTGTCAAGCAGTGACACTGAAGTAATCCCTGGGGTATATCTGCGATCCCCCATCCATTGGTCAAGATTCCTCTTGAACAAGGCCAGCGAGGTGCTCTGCCTCACATGTACCGGGATTTTGTTCCACAGCATAGGGAGTCTCTGGGTGATGAATCTGTCCCTCCAGCATGTTCTATTAATAACCGTGTCAAGTCTCCGCCCTTGTGGTTCTGAGGGATCTAGATTTTTGAGGTGAAGCATATTCATCAAATCAGGGTTTGACATGGCCTTATATGTCAGGCACAGGTCACCTCTGAGCAAGCGGTATGAGACTGAATAGAGCTGGAGTTCTTTCAGTCGGGCAGCATAAGACATATTTTTGAGACCCTTTATCCTTTTGGTGAGGAACGTTTGGGGCCTTTCCAGCTGCTGCAGGTGTCTGGTCAGATACATTCCGAATGGGGCATTGTACTCAATCATAGGTCTAATGAGTGATGAGTACAGGGGCGATGACCTCCCTTGATCTAGATGTGAATCCCTTCATGATCAGGTGGGCAATGTAGAAGGTTTTCCTAACTACTTTAGCAACATGAGTGTCAAACGAAAGGCTACTGTCAACCTGGGTCCCCAGATCCCTGATGACTTCTTCTGTCCTCAGTGGATTGCCACCTATATGGTAGCTAGGGGTAACCTTGTTTTTCCAGAAGGGTATGACTATGCATTTCTTGGCATTTAACTTTAGGCCATGGCTCTGGCACCAGTTATCCATTTCTGTGAGGCCCTTCTGAAGGATATCTGTGTCAGATGTGTTTTCGACTATGGCCCAGTTTGCAGTCATCTGCAAACTTTGTCAGCCATAACCCTCCTGTGTTTGCTTGTACTTCAGAAAAGTAGATGCCGAACAAGAGTGGACCCAGGACTGAGCCCTGTGGGACACCACTTGTGACAGGCTTTGAGTCTGACATGGCTCCAGCAACTCTGACCCTGTGGGTTCTGTCACTTAGCCAGTTTGCAACCCATCTTGTAATGTATGGGTTTACATTCAAGCTGATGAGTTTTTGATGATACCTGAGTGGGGTATTGTGTCGAAGGCCTTTGCCAGGTCAAGGTAGGCTGTATGGACTGCCTTTCCCTCATCAATGGCCTTGGTGACTGTCTCGAAAAAGTCAACCAAGTTTAAAAGGCATGATCTGCCTTTGACAAAGCCAAACTGGGTTGGATCCAAAGTCTGCAAGTTCCCTATGTCTTTATTTATGAGTTCCATTATGATCCTCTCCATGGCTTTGCAGATAAGGCTTGTCAAGCTAATGGGACGGTAATTTCCAGGGTCGGTGGAGGCACCGCCCTTGTGAAGTGGGACCAAAGTCGCCGTCGCCACTCCTTGGGCACGTATCCTGAGGTGAGGCTAAGATTAAACAGCTGTCCTAACTGCGGGTTTAATTCCTCATTGAGTTCATGGAGCACACAGCCGGGACACCATCCGGTCCCATGGATGCTGTGTTTTTGCTTTGGAGAGAGCAGTTCTCACCTGGGCGTTGGAGATGTTTGGGGGCTACAATCCTCTGGTATAGATATCTCTCCTTTTGGGAGAAGTTTGCACTGAACCTGTCAGCCAGTATGTTGGCAATGTGTGTAGGTTCAGTAATCTTCACATCATTTTGAACTAATTCTGAGCATATCTGGGAGTTTCCTCCTAGGTTTCTAACATAGCTAAAGAAGGCCTTATGATTGTCTTTTGAATCCTTGGCGATTTTTCTCTCAAAATTTGCCTTGGATGATTTTATGAGAGCTCTTAGTTTTTACTTATAATGATCAAAGGTGTCTTACCTTTCAAGGATTTTGCTCTATCTTGTAGTAGCTTCCTCCTTTTGTTGTAGAGCTTGTTTATGGCTGGGGTCCACCAGACTGGACGCTTGCCTTTGGTACAAAGAGTCTTAGTTTTGTTTGGGATTGCCTGATCCATGCAGTCCTGTAGGTGCTGGTAGAAGGCATTTGTAAGTGATTCAGCGGTTTGAGTAATGTTTACCACTGGCTCAGGGGCCTTAAAGGAGACCACACTAGTTTTTAGAAGTGTGAAGTCGGCTTTTGAGAAGTTTTTCACTGTGGTCTTTTTGTTTCAGGTGGGGGCGGGAGGAGGACCTCCAGCGAGATTAGTTTATGATCTGATCTCACCAGTGAGGGTATACTTCCGGTGTTGAACATTGTGATCCCATGTTCATGATGATGAGATCAAGTATGTTTTCTCCTCTTGTGGGGATGGTGACTAGTTGTTCCATGGCATTTGAGTTTATGAACTCCAGGAACCTTTGGGCTAGAGTGTTTGGGCTTGAGTAGTGTTCCCAGTCTATATTAGGGTAGTTGAAGTCACCTAGTATGATGGTGTTTGGAGATACATTTATCCCTCCATTGTTTTCAGGAAGGCCATGTGAGGTTCCTGAGTTTGAGAGGGTGGCCTGTAACATGCTACAAATTGCAGAGCAGTCTTGCCTATGGTTAATTGCACCTGGATGGTCTCCGATGCATCGTGCGTTGCCACCAACCTTGAGGTGTGGGTGTCCTTTATGAATAATGGACACCCCTCCTTTCTTGGTGTTGTCCGGATTTTGGGGCGGAACGCATGATATGAGGTGAAACCTGCTAGTGCTGGGGTGCTCTCAGGAGCCTTGAACCAGGTTTCTGTCACAGCACAGACATCGATGTTCTCCATACTGAGAAGGGCCTCGAGTGCGTGCATCTTGAGATTGAGACTTCTGGCATTGAGCAGCATTACCCTAAGTTTTTACTTTTTGTGTTCTAGGGTGGTAGGTTTAGAATTTGAGCCTTGCCTAAAAAGGCACTATGGGGTGGCAAGAGCCTTTGCCAATATCCGGAAGCCTAGGGTGACAGGTGCAAGCCGTCCCTTGCGGCAGCGTGGCTTGTCCAGCATGTCATCCCAGGCAGACAGACATTGGATCCCCTTTGAATGACACCAGAATTTAAGCCAATTATTAAAGCTGATCATCTTATCACTGTATTGTGGCATCATTCTAGGTGAAGGTAGGATACTGCTCAAGGTCAGGGTCATACCTGCCTGGGCTACATAATCAGAGAGCTCCTCAATGTCTCTTTCATGTAGTCCAAGGAGGTGCGCCTCAGGTCGTTGACACCAGCGTGGACAATGACTGAGTCGCACTTGTACCTGCTGTTGAGAGACCTGAGTGCTTGTGTTATGTGGCGGATTCTAGCGCCCGACAGGCAGCTTACTGTGACCTTCTCCTTACTCAGTCTGGTGAGCGGGACGTCAGTGTGTCTGACTATGGAGTCACCTATGACAAGTATGTTTGGTGTTGTATTTGGCCTTAAGGGCAGTGACTGCTTTGCACACTGATTTTGTTGTTTATGTGTTGTTTGTGTGGTGTATTGAGTTTGCAGTTGCTTGGGTGTCTGCTTTGGAGGCCTCTGCTGTTTAGGTAAATTTTTACTCAGAGCCTCCGAGTATGTCTTAGTGTGTTTATGTGTTTGATTCAGTGGTGTGGTTGAGTTATGTGAGACTGGTATTGTGGTGTGTGTAGTTGCCTTCTCCTCCTGCCTGGTCTTGCCAGTCCTGAGTTGAGAGAGCTCAGCCTCCAGTCTGGCTAAATAGCTGCATCTCTCACAAGTGTAATTTTGTTGGTGGACTGCAAACATCGACCAACAGTTAATCTTACACAGAATGACTTGTTAACTATACATAACTATCTGGTTCCAAAATAAACCATTCTGAAATTCAATTCCCACTTTCAGAAAAGTTTCTTTGATTTATCAGTAGAGATCAAGGGCATGGAATCTCAGTGGATCCTGTTCTGGATCTCTTCTGATAAATCACCTGGGAAAACCAAAGCAACAGTCAACAAAGCAAAGGCCTTAGAAACAGAGTTTGGTAAGGCTATGAAGAATGACCTTCAGATGACCTCAAACAGGTTTTGGCAAAGTATCCTGTGACTCAGAAAGGGGAGGTAGGATACTGCCAAAGCTATTCTTAGCAAGGGTAGAGAAATGCTGACCTAGACTGGGGAAATTATCGAGAGGTAGAAGGCACACTAAGTAATTCTTGAATCTGGTTGATATGCTCTGAGGGAGTATCATTAGCAGATAGTGGTGAGGTTACTACTGCAATCAATTGACTTTGCAGTGGCAAGGCAGTATGGAATGCTGAAGGGACTGCAGATTGCTTGGGTGTTATAATTAACAAAGCTATTCAGGCTTGGATGCAAGCCTAGAACAGTATTGACAAACTGTGGTAGTGCTTCCACTTTTCAAAAATGGAGGACTGGAAGGTGTGTTCCACTTATTATAGGATCATATTATACTACTTAGCCTCTATGGTATAGGATATGCAGGAAGATGGAAAGGCGATTTTATCTAATTGCAAAGCCCGTTATTCAGGGGCAATGCATATTCTGTCTTTTTCCTGGAAGAATGAATCAATTTGTCTGTCTTAAACAGATATGGGAGGGTACAGGGAGTTTGGCAATGCTGCCAATCTGTGTTTCGTGGACTTGGACAAGTCTTATGACCATGCACCGAGTCTATTTTATAAACAAGAAAGCTCAAAATAGCAAATACATCTACATCAACATATAAAGGTCAATGTACATAAAGAGCAAAATACGTAATCGGCGAAAATGAAAATGTATTTGCTTGGCCAACAGAGCGATCGTGGGGATGAGGAAATATATCCTTTTCCCCACTGTAGTGCGGTCTCAGAATTGGTATATTTAAGTAGAGGGGTGTGGGGGGTGTAGGGGGCTTGACCCCCTGCAAAAGTGTGTTAATTTAATTTTATTTAGTTTGAGCTTACCTGCATGGCACTGTTGGTTGACAAAATACATTAGACATTTTCATTTTCACCAATTACGTATTTCACTCTTTTTGTACATCAACCTTTATGTGTCAATGTAGATGTATTCGCTGTTTACAGCTTTTGTGTTTATAATATAGACCCCCATGCACCATGGAATGTCATGTGTCCCAGTACTGTTACAATGTTACATTTGATCCTTAACTTTAAGGATTTAGAACTGTGTCTTTACTTCTGGTGTTGAAGTGATTTGCTAACAATTGGAAGCTTACCTTTGCACCATGGAATGAGGTGCATAAACTGCAAAACTGTAATTTCCCCTACCATGGAACTTCTCCTATATCTTCTTCACCAAGCAAAATACTTTTAAAATATGTGTATTCCATTTACTGACATCATTGAGTAAAACAGGGATCTTTTATCTCAGTGATAGGAGAAGCATGAGACGTGTCCATAGCCTTTAATCGTCACAACACCACATATGAATACAGGTGTCCCATTAAAGTCTATGGACACATTGCACATTACCCAAAGGTAACATCACAGCAGGATAAACTAAACTTATTTGTCCCAAAGATGTTAAGAAGGATAAGCAGGAAAATAAATTGCATCACTAGACTCTTCAAATGCCGCAATGTATATAAAAACATCGACAAATCAATTTAATGTGAATATGTTCAAAACTGGCATAGGACTCCTTCAAGGCTGTGTCTTGTTCATCTCCCATGCTTTTTGTGACTTTCATGGATATTAAGACACAACTAAGGTCTGCAGTGTATCTGTGTTGCAGAGATTAAGATGATACCTTTCTTGCCTGAAGAGTATTATCTTATTAACAAATGCCTGTAATCTCCAACATGTACTGGATTGATTTTCTGTTGAGTGTGAAGTGGGATGAATATCAGCACCTGTAAATCAGAGGTCATGGTTGTCTTCTGGAACAGACTGAATTTCCTTCTGCAGCTGAGGAAAGGGGGCAGTCACCCCAGGTGAAGGAGTTTAACTATCCTTCACTAGTGAAGGCAGAGGAGATGATGAGATTACAAAAAGAAGGGGTGCATTCACAAAAGCACTGCAAGCATTGTACTGGATTGTGGTAGTGAAGTGAGTGATGTGACATCAGTCAAAGTCTCCATTTAGTAGTCAGTCTGTGCCCCCATCCTCACTTATGGTCTTGAACATTGGGTAGTAATAAGATTAGACTGTAGGCACAAGTGGCAAAAATGAGGTTCCCTCACAGGGTAGCTGACTCACTTTTCATGACAGTGAAGAGCTTGGCAATACAGAAGGATCTTGGTGTAGAACCCCTGCTGCTCCACAATGAGAGGAGTTAAGTGAGGTGGCTTGGGTAACTTGTGTGGTACTCCCCAGGCACCTCTTATGGGTAGTGGACTAGCCACGGCCCACCAGGAGAAGGCATTGTAGAAGACCCAGAAAATGCTGCTTAGATTATACTGGTCATCTTGTTTGGAAACACCATGAGATCTGATAGGATGATGTGGGAACTATTTCTGGGAACAGGAAAATCTGATTTGCCATGTTGAGCTTGTTATTAGTGTATCTCACAGGATAAGAGTTGTGTTTGAGATTAAAGGACAGCCCAATTAAACTAGCGATCTTTTTACCTTTGCATTTATATACATTTGCAATTTTTATTAGTAGTTTTGTTTTTAATAAACACATAAACATTCTATATATTTGCAACATCTCTGTATACTAATATAAATGTTGTGTACGCTGCTGAGCACTTATTCAATTTAAATACTCACACTTTCTTCCCTCCTATTCTTTACTCTTATCTCTATCTTTTATGTTCCTATTTCTAAGACAATCTTTCGGTCTTTACTGAATCTTTCCCCAGTCAAGTAGCTTGCAGTCACTTACATGATGCACCATGACATGTCCATTTTCTATCCATTTTAGCTTTTGAGTTAAGAATCAACCAGTCACAAACCTTCTCTACCGTGTGCCAACCACTTGCCCACTTATCCATTCATGGTTGCCACATTCATGTATTTATATTAATTATCCATTGCTTATATACTTTCTGTGGCAAGGCACATTGAGTTTTCCACCAACAAATCTACACTCAAAAGCACTATTACCAACTTAAACATCCAATCAATATCTAAACTGAGACAATGTCTCTTTTCTCCTAATTTTAATTGGTAATGTATTTGATCATATACCAGCCAAAGAATGAAATGAATTACGTAACAAAAAGCCACATTGACCAACAAATTTTTATTTCTAGTTTTTAATAAAATGTGCCCCTTATTAATACCAACACTGGCTGCAAATAAGTAATTATAAATGCATTTGTATACCATTATTAATCATCTCCTTATAAGCATTTAACTTAAAGAGTTTCCAACCTATTAATATAATCTTTCCCTTTCAATCCTCTAATTTGCCTTGTACAATATTTTTGAATTCTCTCTAATCTCTGCATTTGGGTACTGCTATAAGAACAATCTACTGCCCTGTACTCCACTATTGGTTACATACTAGTTATAAACAGGCAACAAAACATTAGCATCTCTACTTGTAATGGTTCTTAATACATTACCCAGTTCATAATAACTATGTCTAATGTTTGTGTCTTTCGGCTTTTCCTGGTTAGGGGTTGCCACAGCGGAACTCCGGTCCGCTAATGATTGGTAGTGGATTTTTATGTACCGGGTTACCAGCCCTGACGCACAACCTTCAATGAAGGCACGCCCCATTCACGTATGCCTCCACACAGAAGACGCTCTAGCTGAGACTTGAACGGGACAAGGTCTTGCTCTGAGGTGACAACGCTACCGCAGCACCACCACCGCAGTATAATAACTATGCCTAATAATACCCAAAAATTGGTATCAAAATCAAACCTATCAATACTGACACCCAAATCCTTAATTATATTAACTTCTTCTAAAATTATACCTTTCATAGCATAAGGATAACTGGGATTATTCATACCAAAGTGCATAGCTTTATTTTTTTAACATTAAATACCATGGTATTCTCCATGCCAATCTATCAAGTCTATCTAAATAAACTTTAATACTCTGCTCGCCATTAACAGTAGTAATAACAGATCCAAATTTTGAATCGCCATATTTGCGAACCCAAATATTTTCTACCATGGTGAAACTAGATATAAAATGCTAAATAACAATGGTCCAAGCACTGAACGCTGAGGAACACCACAGCTAATCACTCTGAAATAACACTCCCAGTCCTAACCTTGCATACCCTTTACATAACCAATTCCTTACCTAGCTTATCACAGATTTATTAACTTTGACTCTGACTCTGCCAATAACACTAAAATTCTCATGTGTTAAAAAATACTTACTTAGATACACAAAAACAGTATCAACTGACAAACCAGTATCCAAAGATTCCCAAATATTTTGCTAGAGAAGTAATAAATTAGCTACTCAAGACTGGCCCTTAACAAAGCCATGTTGGAATAAATCCAACATACATTTCATACCCTCAAAAACATATTTAGTTATAATTCACTCAAAATATTCCCCCAAAATACAGGTTAAACTAATGGGCTTAAAATTCCTTACATCTGTTGAATCTCCCTCCTTTGGGATAGGAGTCATCAAAGCATACTTCCAAACAGGAGGAATTTAAGCAGTTTTAAGTAAAATTTTAAACAAGTATAATAAACATAGAGCAATGCTTTGAATTATGTTAGATAAAAAAATAACAATTCATTTCTCTGGGACCAGCTGGTGTTTTATCATTTTACATGCTTTCTCAGCTTGATTGAGGGACAATATTGGGCATTCTTTATCTGAAATCAATTCATTCTCAACAAAATATTTTTGTACAGAGCCCGAATAAGTCATTTTACCCAGAAAAACTTTCACAAATGCATTTGTTTGATTTCCCTACTATACATTAACTATAGGATTTACAGTAGTTTGTCATTCATTTCCATAAGGCTTTAGATGCTGATAAAATTGCTTCTTATTATCAGAAATATGACAAACCAATCTCATTTGATATTTGCAAAAAGCTGACAAACCATTATAAACCTTGACAAAAAATTATATTCAGTAAACCATATTCCTTTCCCTATCAATAAATCCTCTTGCACACATATATCATCCTTCCAGTAAGCATCTCCTCCTGCAATCCTATCTCTTCTTTTCTCTTCTTTGTCCCTTCCCACTCATCACCTCTAATTGAAAATATTGAAAATGTTGCTAAAAATCTATTTTTTCTAACTTAGATTTTTTTGGTTCCTTAAATAGCACCATTCCTTTCTCCGTCCGTTATGTTTTTAAAGTGTTCTATAATAAGTTAGTACTATATGTGTTAAATGTTGGTATTGTTTATGACTGTAATCTGCTTGAAACTAGCATTTACTAAATGTTCAATGTGAATTATTATCTTGGAGCTTTTCTCCATGGGCCTCTGCTGAAAATGGACATGTATCCAGTCGGACTATCCCGGTCAACAAATAAATAAATAAATAAATAAATAATTGCTTTAAATATACTACCTCGTTTCTCTTTCCATTTCCTTAATTTAATAACCATATGTAAACAAATGTAAAAATAATCAAGATAAAATAACATTCTGAGCTGAGAACTGAGCTTGTATTTTTTTCTTTCCAAATTAAAACTTGCCATCTCATGAGTGTTACATGTGACTTTTCCTTTATTGCAAAATGGGAAAAGCTGGCAGGTCCCCATTACTAAACAGATGACAATAACTTTACAATTAAAGTTGATGAACATATTACCTTCAGAATCACTAATATATGGGTTTTCAGAAGATTGAAAGTTCAAAAGACTAAAAATCAAAATATCTAAAACTCAAAATATTGAAAATATTTTTCATGTAGGGGCAACAAACACCCCTGCACCCCTCATGTGAGGGGCTGCAGCCCCACACCCCCTGCTAATTATATATACCAACTCCAAGATCGTACAACACTGGAGAAAGGGCAAATTCCATTTTTGATATTTTGATTTTCAGTCTTTTGAACTTTTGATCATCTCAATGGTTGCCTTGTAATGGGTAAAAATTAAAGAAAAATTTATTTTTTATACCAAATAAAAGTGAATTATTCCAAAGCAAAAGTAGATAGTACTGCATCATAATTGCTAATGACATTTGATAGAAATCCAACAAAATGAGTGGTTTTATTTGCAGATAAAAAAGCAGAATACCATACACTTGTTCTTTTCATAGAAATTTATCATATATATGCAGCTGTATCTAGAAGTTGTTATGCATACAGTGCAACATGTACAGAAATATTTCCGTTATGTGTCATAACTTTTGAAACTAACTTATGCTTTTGCCCTGAATTCCCAAGGTTAATCTGTATTTTATAAAATATTTCAAAGTAGTCCATCATATATTCCCGAGTATTTATACATGTGTATGTCAAACAGTAAAATAAGCGAATAAAAAGATCAAAACAAAACAAATTGTAAAAAAAAATTAAGAACAATTTTTTTGCAGTGGCACCTCCCCTGCAGCACTAATTATATATACCAACTTTGATTACATACAGCATTGGAAAAAGGGGAAATTCCCACTCCCTGCAGTACTGCAATCTCACATACAAAAAGCTGGCATTAAGAGAATTCAAGTCTCTTAAGCCTGCAAGAGAATGTTCAATATTTTGAACATTCTCCCAAACTGAATACGACTATATATCTATATATATATATATATATATATATATATATATATATATATATATACATACATACATACATATATATATATATATATATATATATATATATATATATATATATATATGTATGTGAGTATATTTCATTTAATTGAAGTAGTCAGTTCATCATACAAGAAAACACTGACTGATTTCATCAAAAACAAAAATCACATTTCAAAGCAAATTTCAGTCGCAATAAATATACTACCCAAACCTTTTTTGCAGGGGCCTCCACAGTTGTACAACCATGGAAAAAGGCCAACGCTCCTCTGAGTGAATCACTACTGGCACTTGAAGATAAACTTCTAGAACTGAGATGCAATATGACAGCGGTCAAAAACAAGGTTCAAATATGGTTCTACAATAATTTGCCTTCTAACTACTACAATCCAAAACCACACCAGCAGTGATTTTCTATAGCTTTATACAGTTTTCATTGAATTTTGAGGCAAACAAAAAGGAGTTTTCAATCAAATATGTAATCAATCAAAACATTTTCAGTCATTTATGAACCAATGAAATACAATTTGATGAAAGGAAACATTAGGTTTACCTTCATAATGCGATCACATTATGGTTGACCCCACTTCCGCGAATACCGAATGGCAACTCTTCAAAACATCAAACACCAAATTTCCGAACGACAAAATCTCGTCCCCTTTTTGACCCATGTTAGCACTGGTGTGGAGGTGTAGTGCAGTCGGAAATGTTGAAATTCTAATTTTTTTGACATTTGAAAGATTTTGCGGTTCTGGCTTTGTGGAAACGGTACGGTGATGTGGCCGGTCGATTATATGTGATCAACATTATGAAGGTAAACCGAAACATAACTATATTTGGTTTATGATCAAATGACTGAAAATCAAAAGACTGAATCTGAAAAAGACTGAAAATTCAAAATATTGAATGATGGAATTTGCCCCTTCTCCACTGTTGTGCGATCTTGGAGGTGGTATATATATTTAGCAGGGGGTGTGGGGGGCAGGGGGTCTTGCCCCTTGCATTAAAAATGTATTCAATATTTTGAATTTTCAGTCTTTTTGGGATTCATTCTTTTGATTTTCAGTCATTTCATAATAAACCCTACATTTTATGTGGGTACTTATATATGCTCGTGCGTACACACACACATTTATGTATATGAATGCATGGGTCTATGTCAGATGATCAAGTTTTCAGAATATTGAAATTCATATGGTCGAGACCATATGATTGAGTTTCTGAAAACTCAAACATCAAAAAAACCCCACAAAAATCCACACTCACACCCCCTTGCAAAGTATATAGATGAACTACAAGATCACACTACAGTGAGGAAAAGGGTAAATTCCCTGATCCACACTGTATTGTGATGTCCATGGGTTTTCAAAAACTCAATCATATGGTCTTGACCATATAAAATTTAAATTTCTGAAAATTCGATCAACTGATAGGGACCCAAATACATACCTGGAGCATTTGATAATATCTGTGCTATGCACGTCCCAAAGAGACTTAATGAACTTAAGTGGACATGTATAGTTTTCTCACCTGGTACTTGATGAATATCAGCCCTACCCTTCACTAACGAACACATTCATTCTATTTCAGTGAGGTGATAACAGTAACATGCCCAGGGTTTACTGTGCAGTAGGTGTCAATGAGGGCATGTCACTTGCTACAGCAAATAATGTACCTGTACATGAGAGACCTGTACCCTTGAAGTCACTGCTCTTGTGGGGGTTTCTGGTTTTCACCTGGGAATTAAATCATAGAAATGTAGACTTCAGGAATATGATCCCATACCCTCCACATCAGGAGGCCCAAGCTGGCAAAGCCATGTCACTCCTCTTCTCTTCCATGCCAGCTCCAGCAGGTATCTGATCTGTTGTTCAAAGTCACCTAAATCATAGCTGTGACTTTATCTAACTACTGTAACTGAACTGGCAGTGGCCAACTGTATTTTTATAAACATTAAAGTTTGAATTAAGTACTGTGGGTAACATAATCATTTTTTTGATATTAGATGTTGACATAAAAAGTCTACCAATGATTTCTTATTTTTTGAGATATTAAAACACACATCTTTCTGGATTTTGAGTACAACATTCATGATGATGTGTAAATAAAGGGTCTGTATTAGAACATCGAAGTTTCAAAACTTTGAATGTTCTAATATCAAACCCTATTTAGCGAAAACTGAAAATATTGAAGCACAGAAAACCAAATTTTTTTTTCCTAGGGAAAGAATTTGGTTGTCCGTTTCTGTTGCTTCGGTATTTTCAGCGCTGTGGTGGAAAGTTATGGGTCGGGTTCAGGTAAGTGTGCGACTGAGTGCGGGTTAGGTTAGTTAAGGTTAGGGTGTGGGTTAGGTATGTGTGTGATTGTGTGGATGTGAGGGTTAGGTGAGTTAGGGTTAGGGCGCGGGTCAGGTAAGTGTGCAATTGTGTGGACATGAGGGTTAGGGTGGGGTAAGTGGGTTAGGGCACGGGTGAGGTGATTGTGCGATAGTGACGGACCTTAGGGTTTGGGTTAAGGTAAGTGGATAGTGGTGTGTGTATAGTTTAGCATAGGGTTAGGTGTAAGATTTTAGGTGTATGTGTGTGGATTGCTATTTGTTTGGTGTGCTTGTGTTGTGTGTGTGTTTTGGAACAGCAAATTTTTCCCTAGGAAAAAAATTGCTGTTCTGTATTTTTGATGTTTACAGCTTTCACTGAATAGGGTTCGACATTAGAACATTCAAAGTTTTGAAACTTCGATGTTCTAATACAGACCCATATATAAAAGGGTATTTTATAGGGTTTGCATCAAAATACCAGAAATTGCTAAAGTTAGAACCATGTAGTCATGAAAACAGACGCATCTCTGCAAGTTTGGCAGCTGCAAACATTTGTTTTCTGAAAATGTTCAACATACTGATGTTAGGGTGCCATCTCATAAACTATGACACTGTCATTGTACTGTTCCATCTATTGCGATTTTGCAGTTAGTGTATAAAATCACTATACCTAATGGAATGGACAAATGATGCAGTGACAGTGCAACAATTTCTAAAGCTCATTCACATAGATAGCATGTTGAATATTTATTAGCTAAACATTTAAAATTAGCAAAATTACAGGCAAACATTTGTCAAAGTTCTGGAAAATGTTGAAGTACAGTTTAAAAGAATAAAGCTATGATCTTCTAACTACCTTATAGTATTGGGTCTGATTCTTGCATCCTCTGGCTGTGTACCATGTTACTCTGAGCAAGTCACCAAATCAGACTGTTCCTGCATTGTCCCTTAACAAACATTCTTGTGCTTTCTGGGTCTTAACTTGGGTAAAATAAATAAAATGTTACAGACTCAATGCTTTTCACACTTAGTAATTATTATGTACTACGTTTTGAGAAAAATCAACTTAGGGAGATAAACGTATACACTTTCCAAGGGTGAAAAATGCATTTATGGTAGTAAAAAAAAACCATGAAAAATCTTGAACAAGGATCTGCCAGATCACGCATACACAGCTGTTTAAACCACAAATACCAGTCCGACATGGTGATAGTCCATGAGGGTGTAAATGACCCAAGATGTACCTCACTGGACTATGAGGAGAGACATGATGGAGTTCTCTGAATGTGTCCCAGGTGGGTATGAATCTAGCCTTGAGTAGCAGCCTACTTTCATCAGTGATGATGCCACAGTACCAGCAAAAAAAATGATTGCCTTCAACAACTGGCTTAGTTTCTGGTATCGCAACAAGAAGATCCAATATTTGTCAGCCTGGGTAGACATGATCGACAAACCATGATGCTTTGCCAGAGATAATTTGCACTTGTCACCACTTGGCTTTCGGATACTGGCAAACGCTTTATCTATTTCCATAGCACATTTTTTAGGCTATGCCAAGTTGTTAAACCCTCCAACATAACAAAATCACTCATGACTACCTAAAGGCACTGCTACTCAGTGCTCAGAGTTTAAATAAAAAAAAACTGTACTCCCTGGAAGCATTCCTCAACATGGAGAATACAGACATATGTGCAGTCACAGAAACACTGTTCAGAACCATGGAAAGCATGTTGACTATTAAAGGTTACAATGTCTTTTATATATTTCGATCTCCCTCAGCTCAGGACAAAACAAAGGGAGGAGGTGACTGTTTATAAAGGACAAGTACACTGATAAACTGGTCCAACAACATGACTCGCTTGAGCTTCTCCATGCACAACTAACCATAGGTGTGACCCCCTATCATATCCTTGCTGGCTACAGATCCCCTAACATAAGTTTGGAATTACCCATCTCCTACCTAAACCTACTGGAATCTCTTAACATTCAGCCTAGCACCATGCTTGAGGGTGACTTCAATTATCCCTCCATAAACTGGGAAACTTATACGTCCCATAATTCACTTGCTCAGAGGTTTTTGGACTTTGTCAATACAAACTGCCTTGAGCAACTAGTTAATTTCCCAAATAGAGGGAGAAATATCCTAGACCTAGTACTCATGAACATGGGGGATGCTGCTCCCCCCCATCCATTAACTCCTCCCTGGTAAGATGTGACCACAAAATGATTTTCTTTTGTATTAAAACTAACCTAGAACCCCTATCAAACTCCAAACCTGTTAAGAACTTTGCTAAGGTCAATTACCTCAAACTAAGTGACAGCTTATTAAAATTTCAAGCCCCTCTGAACATGAATAACACTAAGGTTTACTCTAAGCTGTACACAAAAGCACTGTACAACCACATTCATAGCTGCATAGAGGAGGCAGTACCTGTCCAAGTCAAGCCTATGATTAATCGCAAAAATAAACCACCCTGGTGGATCCCTAGCATAAATAGGCTATTCAACAGAAGGAAAAAAAATCCTCTCCATAGCCAACAAGGAACTGACAAAGTGCAGAAAGTCACTCACCAGTCTAAACAAATAAAATTAGAGAGTGGGTCAAATATGCCAAAGCAAACTATGAAGCAAAGATGGCATCCCAGGTCAAAGATAACCATAAGGCTTTTTTTAATTATTTTCATAACCTCAGGGGAAACACTCAGCAATGTGCTGATTTAATCATGAATGGCAACACTTGCACCTAGCCTGAAACTATAGTAAACCTGCTAGCCGACAAGTTCAGTTCAAATTTCTCCCCCCATTACCTTCTACCACACCCAAAGAAATACTTGCAACCATCTGCCTACTGGTCATTACATGGGAACAGGTCCTTACTGCACTTACTAAAGCCAAAATTACAGCCTCCATGGGTCACAAAAACATTCCAAGATGCTTCTTAAATAGCTTTAAACAGAATCTATCAAGGCCACTAGAAACCCTTTTTAACTTCAGCATCTGGATGGGCTTTGTCCCAGAGGAATGGAGGACAGCAACAGTCATGTCTCTGCTCAGGTGGGGCCCATCAACTGACCCAGTGGAGCTACAGACCCATAAGCTTTACCAGTCTTATCTGCAAGGCCATGGAGAGAATTATCATGAACCTGATCAATAATGACATAGGAACTCTCCAAACAGTGAACCAGACCCAATTTGGCTTTGTCAAAGGGAGGTCTTGCCTGCTGATCCTGGTGGACTTCTTTGAGAAAGTCACCAGGGCCATGGATAAGGTAAAATGGTCCTCACCACTTATCTATGCCAGGGCAAAGCTTTTGACACAATCCTACACTCAGGGATCATAGATAGACTTACCAAGTTAGGCACAACCCCCTACATTCCCCCACAATCCGAGAGGGGGAAACTGGAAAAACAACTTGGAGAGGGCAGAAATGAGGTGGCAATTGAGACTTAATGCCACAGTAACCCCAGGCATTAATGACAATGTATCTATAAAACCTGAATTGAAACATAGGGTTACTATTTTGTAATTAGAGAAGAACCTTGCTTAATAAACAACATTTCTATCCATTCACAGAAACATCAAAATTTATTATATATATTTTTTAACGGTTTATATAGGGTTAATATGATTTAAACCTTAATTATTGCTAGTATAAAAGTGGGAGTGGGTTTTAGGAAACACATTTCTGAAGACGTCCAAGAGCAGGACGAAAGCGCTTGACTGTGTTGGATACACTACAGTTGTGTTTTACCTGATTCACATGGTTTTATAATATCTGACTGCCTTGACTGGTTTTAGTAATAAACCTGTGTTTTTACCAATACTTTGGATCACTTCATGCCTGTAGACTTTTTTTTGAGGCAACAGCACAGAATGTGTTTGTTTTCCTTGTGGCGTTTTTCCAATCTGGTCACTGGTGTTTTGGTTTCTACAACCCCCTACATTGTCAGATGGATAGCAAATTGGCTCACTGACAGGACACATGTTGTCCAGATAGGTAAATCCACTTCTGATAAGAAACCTGTTACTAGTGGTGTCCCACAGGGCTCAGTGTTGGGACACCACCTGTTTGGTATATATTTCTCTGAAATGAAGGACATTATTGGGGGGCCTTTTGCTCACCAAGTTCACTGACGATTGTAAGCTGGGAGAGATCACTGAATCCCCAAAAGAGATTGAGATCCTCCAAGCCGGAATGTTTGTCTTTTGGCTTTTCCCGGTTAGGGGTCGCCAAAGCGGAACTCCGGTCCGCTAATGATTGGCAGTAGATTTTTACGTACTGGCTTGCCGGGCCTAGCGCACAACCTTCAACAAAGGAATGCCCATTCACACGTCGCTACACAGAAGACGCTCTAACTGAGAATTGAACGGGCAACGTCTAACTGTGAGGCGACAATGCTACCGCAGCACCATCACCGCAGTACCAAAAATGACAAATGATTGGTGCCAGAACCATGGTCTGAGACTAAATGCTAAAAATTGCATAATCATCTTCCTCTTCTTCTTTTGTCTGTTCCCATTAGGGGTCACCACAGTGGATCATCTGTTTGCATTTCTTCCTGTCCTCTACAACTTGCTCTGTCACACCAACTACCTGCATGTCCTCTCTCACCACATCCATAAACCTTATCTTAGGCCTTCCTCTCTTCCTGTTACCTGGCAGCTCCATCCTTAGCATTCTTCTCCCAATATACCCAGCATCCCTCCTCAGTACATGTCCAAACCAACACAATCTTGCATCGCTGGCTATGTCTCCAAACTGTCCAACCTGAGGTGACCGTCTAATATCCTGATTCCTACTCCTGTCCATCCTCATCACACCCAATGCGAATCTTAACATCTTTAACTCTGCTACCTCCAGCTCTGCCTCCTGTCTTTTCATCAGTGCCACTGTCTCCAACCCACATAATATAGCTGGTCTCACTACCTTCTTGTAGACCTTCCCTTTCACACTTACTGGTACCCGGCTGTCACAAATCACTCCTGACACTCTTCTCCACCCACTCCACCCTGCCAGTAATCTTTTCTTCATCTCTCCTCCACACTCAACATTACTGTGAACTGTTGATCCCAAGTACTTAAACTCATCCACCTTCGCCAACTCTACTCCCTGCATCCTCACCATTCCTCTATCCTCCCTCTCACTGACGCACACATTCTGTCTTAGTCCTGTTGACCTTCATTCTTCTCCTCTGTAGAGTATATCTCCACCTCCCCAGGGTCTCCTCAACCTGTTCCCTACTCTCACTACAGATCACAATGTCATCCACAAACATCATAGTCCATGGGAACTCCTGTCTGATTTCGTCTGTCAACCTGTCCATCACCACTACAAATAAGAAAGGGCTCTGTTAGAAAAATATGTATTAATGTGTGTATGCTTAATGCCAAATTAATAATCAAGTGTTTTAATAGGCTTTTCATTCTATTTTTTTATGCACTGTGTTTTATACAAATTGAGTTTCATATGAAACTGAAAAAGATGCTTTTTGAAAACTGCAGTATGCTTTCTGAAACTTGCAAGTTGCCCTCTGACCTAGTAATTACTAGCACAGCAATATTCTTGTTTATGCCTTGTGGAAATGTACTTGAGAAGCAGGTGTTTATCTGCTAGGTCAGAAGTGAATGAATGAACAATGCCTTATGTTATAAATGTAATGATTTCAGACAAACAGCTCTGTCCAGAGGATGGGAACCTCTGTAGCTGTAGTAATTTAGAGATAAAGTAGACAAAGGATTATTAGAGAAATGAACTGCTAGCATTGTGCTTGATTTAGCCGTAGTATCTTGAATGTAACATAACATGTATCTAACTGAGAGTAACCAAGGCCATGTTGTTTTCCTCAGGAAGTTTCACATAAAAATTGATAAATCAGCTGAAATTCATGGGAAAGATGGTCAGCAGATGATGATGAAAAAGGTGGTAATCTGTTACGTCAGCATAGTAGGACTTGATTAATTTGAGAATGTATAAAAATGAAAGTATTTCCTGTTTCTGGTTAGACAAACTCTGTATTAGCACGTTTTTATCTCCTTGCTGCAAGATTAAAGTGCCGTAACCCGAACCTGCCGTGTTTTGATCATTTTTAAAGTATATTTTTCTTTTGACAGATTGGTCCTTCGAGCCGGAAAGTACTTCTCGCTCTAGGCCTAGGTCAGAATTGGGCCCGGTGGCATGCATCCGTACAGAGAAGAGGCCAAATCGGCTCTTCTGTTTTGAAAGACCTCCGACTGAATTGTCGTTCGAAAGAGGCCAGCCACTGTTTCTGATCTGGGATTGGAGGACGAGTCAACGATCCGGTGGATCAACTCACGGAGGGTCAGGTAAGGAGGAATTACCTTATTTATGTTTTAAGATCAGGGACTAAGTACAGAACTGTTTTTTGTCAGGAAGATTTGCATGTGCAGATCAGGGACAGAAAAAGGGGTTACTGTTTTTGTCATAGATCAGGGAAACAGAATAGGTAGGCAGTTATTCTAGATAAACTGTGAAAAGGTATAGAACTGTGGCGCCAAGTGATAAAAAGGGTTATGTAACAATTTACAGCTTAGCTAAGACACCAATGGGAAATCAGTGCACAAAAAGTTCCCGAGACCCGCCCCTAACTGAAGACGTGAAGTATATGCAATTACAGCGCGCCGATAATGTTAAGTACTACACCAAATGGGTTAATAAGTATAAATTTGAGGGTAATTTAGATAAACTTGCACTTATGAAACTTGTAAAACAGTTAAAAATAGATGCGAAAGGTCAACTAAAAAAGCAAAGACAATTAGGAGTCCCTCAGGCGCATAGGTGGCTTGAGGAAGCAAATCCCAGGGAGCAGAGAATTAAAAATTCAAAGACAATGTTCTTAGACAAAGAAGACAATAACTTGGTAATAGCAACAGCCCCTCCTTCGCCCCCTCCACTTCCGTTACCAGAATATGAAGCGAGTGGACGAGCTGATCCACCTCCGCTATATCCAGCTGTCCCTGCAAAAGCACAACCGTTTGTCAGGGATCCTATCGTGACCAGGTCTCGAACACGCGACTTGAGGAGGGAGATCGAATTAAATGAATTAAATAGAAGATCACAGGCTATGAGTGAAGAGGAGATATGTCCGCTCATAGAAGTACCGAATCCTCAGGCAGGAGGGGATCTGACTCTTTTAGTTTATAGACCGTGGACAAAGGAAGATATCCGGAAAGCCACGGAGGGGATTCCCCACCCAAAAGTGAATTTTAGAAAATTTTTAGAAGACTTACAGGGTATGAGATTAAGTTACCATTTAAATGGAGAGGAAGTAGAAAAAGTAGTTAGACAAATTGTGGGTCCAGATTGGCACATGATCAGTGGCGACTGGAATCCTCATGAAGCACAACTTAGACCACTCCCACATACTAATGCAGAACTGGATGGCAGAGTGAAAGGTCTGACAGACCGAATCTCTGAAAAGTGGAAGCCTAGGGCTGATTGGACTTGCATTAATCAATGCATTCAACAGGAAGGTGAAACAGTTGATAGATATTATGCTAGACTGTTAGAGTGTTTTAATAATCACTGCAGAATGCAGATACCAGAAAACCAGACACATGATTCCTCATATGAACAACAGTTAAAGAACGCATTCTTGAAGGGTAGTATAACTCCCATTAGTAGCTTTATTACAAAGCATATGGTAGATCATCGAACAAGTAGACTACAGCCATTACTTGAATATGCTAGACATGCAGAAAGACATTTTAATAGTAAAAAGAAAAAGAAAACTCAAGTATTTTCGGCAGAAGATGGGTCAGAAGTATTTGTAGTACAAACTGGGAAAAAGGGTAAGAAAAATACCCAGGGGAAATAAACAATCTGACAAACGATCAGAAGATTTCGAAGAAAGAAAGAAAAAGGGTGAATGTTTTAAGTGCGGGAAAAAAGGACATTTAGCGAGGGATTGCAGGTTAAACAAGAAGGCGACTACAGAAAATAAGGAGGATGAGGAATGACTATATGATAGTCAGGAATCATTGGAAGAGAGTAAGCAGGGAAAAGTAAGTACAAATATGATAGCAGGAGTAGAGGATGTGACACAAGGAGTAGGGGATGTATATGAATTCACAGACATAGAAGAAGATGAAATTTTAGACCTAGCTCTTTTGAGCTTAGAGCTTTACTTAGCAGACACAAAACCGGAAGTGACACTTCTGGTAGAGGGGAGGGAAGTTAAATTTTTGTGTGACTCAGGGGCTTCACGGACCCTGATACACCCTTCCAAGTTACCGGAAGATACAGAATCACCAGATTATATACTAGTGAAAGCAGCCAATGGACAGCTGTATCAGGAGCCACTCTCCCATGACATAACAACAACAGACCCCGTTTCAGGAATGACCCAGAAAAGTAAGATTGTAGTTTCTTCAAAATGCCCAGTAAATCTTTTGGGTAGAGATTTGATGCAGATATTTGGCATAGCCGTAGTTCCAACCATGCAGGGTATGGAAGCACAGCGACAAATGGATACTTTTGTAGTGCGACCGGAGGGTGAAACATATTATTGGTACAGCCAGGACTTAGTTATGACTGGTCCAGGGGCAGTAACCAAAGAACTGATGAACGTAGCCATCAGCAAGTCCCCCTCCCTTGACATTGACAAACAGCATTTGTTGCATTGTACTCTATATTACTGTAATAGACCAGGACCTGATAAAGATTATGAACAGGAATTGTTTCAGAACCATGCAAACAGGCTGGTATTGCGAAATTTGTACTGGGATGCAGAGGGGAACAGTGTAGTAAGCTGTTCATTGCCCCAGGAATTTTTAGCACTTTACAAATCTAATCGACTGCCACATGTTAGTTTAACTAAAAATAAAACTTTAAAATGGGCAGACTTAGGTGAAAAAGTCACAAGATGGGAAAAGCAGACAGAATTAGAGCTCTCCGAACAAGGAGTACAGAAACAGAAATTGAATTGGATTACACAGACACACTCAGCTGTGCACTCACAGGCTAGTGAGAATAGCTGAGTATTACTCTTATTGGAAGAAGAGGGAAAAGCCTTGCGGGACATACCAGATATTCTCTGGTCAGCAGGGAAATCAGATGTAGGACTAATACGAACAGCAGGACCAGTTACCATAATGCCAAAGTCAGCATTTAGACCCCAAAAAAGACAGTATCCCTTGAGAAAGGATGCAGAGGTAGGAATTAAGCCTATCATAGCAGCCTTACTTAAGGAAGGAGTCTTAATAGAATCTCCTGATTCACATTGTAATACACCTTTATTTCCTGTCAGGAAAACAAATGGGGAATGGCGTATGGTCCAAGACTTACAAGCTGTAAATAACGCAGTTATACCTAGGGCACCAACGGTGCCAGATCCACACACCTTACTGAATGATTTAAAGCCAGAGCAAAAATATTTTTCAGTGGTAGACATTAGTAATGCATTTTTCTCAATACCGATACACCCTGACAGCCAATATTGGTTTGCATTTACGTTTCAGGGAAAGCGGTACACATATACAAGATTACCACAGGGATATTGTGAAAGTCCAACAATATTTGCACAGGAAATGGCAAGCAACCTGGCGGGATTTATCCCACCAAAAGGTAGTCAGATTTTACTTTATGTAGACGACATTCTGCTGGCAGCCCCCACCCAGCAAGAATGCAAAGAGGACACGATAGCGTTATTACAATTTTTAGCTACTCAAGGTCACAAAGTAAACAAAGACAAGCTACAGCTTTGGAGAAAACAAGTTAAGTACTTGGGATATGTAATATCCAAAGAAGGTAGAATATTAGATGAAGATAGAAAAACAGCAATTTTACAAGCACCTAGACCAACTACCAAGAAGGAAATTATGTCCTTCCTGGGAACTACTAATTTCTGTCGGAGTTGGATACCGAACTATGCTTTGGAATCTGCTCCACTGGCCGATTTAATATTTAAAAAGCCAATGGCAGCACAGGATTTATTACAATGGACACCTGAAGCAGAAGCAGCTTTCTGTAAGCTGAAACAACTGATAGCATCATCCTTAGTTCTAGGATTACCAAACTATCACAAGCAGTTTATTCAAACTGTAGATTGTAAGCAAGGTTATATGACATCAGTATTGACACAGCAACATGGGGACAAATAACGCCCCATAGCTTACTACTCATCACAGTTAGACCCAGTGGCGTGATCCCTGCCCCACTGTATACAAGCAGTAGTTGCAGCTGCAATGGCAGTGCAGGCTTTGGCCTCAGTAGTGCTATTCCACCCTTTCATGTTGAGAGTGCCTCATGCAGTCGCAATTATTTTACTGCAAGAAAAAGTAGCATATCTTTCTCCAGCTAGGCATCTATCCTGTATGACCATACTGTTGAGCCAACCTCATATGACAATTGAATGATGCACAACTTTGAATCCGTCAACTTTGCTTCCAACCCCTGCAGATGGCAAACCACACTGCTGCCTGCAGGAGATTGAGCAAAAGACATTACCTAGACAGGACCTTACGGATGTTCCCTTGGATGATGCCGAGGTGACATACTACGTGGACAGCTCGTGCAGGAGGGGTCCTACAGGACAGAACCTAGTGGGGTATGCAGTCATTTCTGATACTGAAACTTTGGAGGCAAAATCTTTACCACACAACTTATCTGCACAAGCGGCAGAATTGATTGCCTTGACAAAGGCATGTACCTTAGCGAAAGGTAAGAAAGTGAACATTTATACTGACAGTCAGTATGCTTTTTCTACTGTACATGTTTTTGCTCAACAGTGGAAAAATAGAGGAATGATAACATCTACTGGTAAACCGATCAATCATGCGCAATTTATTTTAGACTTGTTAGATTCAATTCAGTTACCTAAAAAAGTAGCTATTTGCAAATGCGTAGCTCATACGAAACAACAGGACAGGATTTCAAAAGGTAATGCACGGGCTGATACAGCTGCGAAGCAGGCAGCTTCAGCCACATAAACTTTTCTTTTGAGTGAGGAATTACAACCCTCAGAGACTTTAAATTTAGAAATGTTAAAAACAATGCAAACACTTACTACAAATATAGAAAAACAAAAATGGATAAAACGAGGAGCAATCCTCAAAAAGGGACTGTACATCTCCAAGGAAAACAAACCTATTTTGCCATCTAATTTGTTCAGATATGCAGCGTTGTTGAGCCATGGGCAGAGCCATGTCTCAACAGGGGGGATGGTACAGTTAGTGAATCGAGTATTTACAACCTATGGATTTACCAATTATACAAAAAATTTTTGTGCAGCATGCCATGTTTGTAACAAGCATCATGCACAAGGGGCGTTGAAGCCTAAGCAAGGGAATTTTCCTACACCACCGTATCCGTTCCATACTATTTGTATGGATTTCATAGAATTGAATAAATGTGAAAATAAGAAGTATTGCCTTGTTATTATAGACATGTTTTCCAACTGGATAGAAGCATTTCCAACTAAAAATCCAGATGCAGCTACTGTTGCAAAGGTCTTTGTTAAAGAAATCATACCCAGATTTGGTATACCGGAAAAGATTTATAGTGATAACGGGACACATTTTGTGAACCAAACGATTCAACAACTTAGTCGCTATTTTGGGATTTCATTAAAGAACCACTGCGCTTATCACCCCCAGTCTGCAGGGTTAGTAGAGAGGCATAATGGGGTGTTGAAGAACAAACTTAGGAAGTTGATAGCAGAGACACAGAAAAACAGGGTGCACTGTTTGCCTTTAACACTGTTGAGTATGAGAACTATTCCAAATGCGAAGGGATTAACTCCTTTTGAAACTTTGTTTGGGAGGGCATATTATACACCGGTTCTACCTGACATAGTCACCACACCACAACCACACACAACCACACACACCACATACATATTTTAGAGTCCATACGAAACCACACACACACACACAACCGAACGAATAATAAAGCAACACAAACCACCAAACCCACACACATGCACACAAACACATAACAAAAACAAAAAAAACACCCACACACAACACACAACACACACACACACACCACACACACAATCAAAACAAGCCACTAAAGCCACCCCTAACCCTAAGTCCCTCCCCTAACTAACCCGCCTTACCTCGCCCCCTCCTACCTAACTCTCCCCTTTATCCCTATAACCCTAACCCTTCCTCCCTCCCTAACCCTAACTCTATTAACCCACCCCCTTAACTAACTACTAACCACTCAACCCTCCCCACTTAACCTAACTCACTAAACCCTAACCTACCCCCCTCCCTTAAACCCACTATCCCTCCACACCTCCACCCACACCCACTCTATCCTCACAGACCGCACACCGCCACACTTACCACCCTCCCCGCTCCGGTCGGACTTGTGCTGGTTGCATCACGTGTCAGTCTTCTTCCTCGTCCGGCTGTTCGTTTCTTCGATTCAGCGATTGTCGTCCTTCTTCTTCGCGTCGGTCTTCTTCTTCTCGATTTCATCTCGGTCTTGGTCTTCATTTCTTCTGTCGCCCGAATCTATACACCTCAGTGGAAACCTCTCATGTCTACAGAGCAGGAGGCTGACAGTTCACTTGCAGGGTATATGAGGCGATTTTTGAATAACAAACTGTTTCAGTTAAATTCTGTTTCAGATAAAGAGCAACCGGAATCGGAAGCACAGGTAGCCCCAGGCACCTGGGTCTGGGTGAAGATTGTGAAGCGAAAGAATTGGAGTTCTCCAAAGTGGGAAGGTCCATACCAAGTACTACTGTCGACACCCACTGCAGTCAAGATCACAGAGCAAGCTTCCTGGATTCATTTGATGCACTGTAAACTGGTTAAAAACTTTGAACTGGACAAAAACTTTGTTACTGTTGTACAACAAGAACAAAATGGCCAGGTACAGAGTGAGTAGAGACATTGAGCAACCTCAGAAAACTTGTATGATCATTTTTATTGCAATATTAATCACACTGTTCTTTTTGTTGTGGCCACTCTTTTTTCCTGCCACAAAGGTTGAACTGATTAGACGTAATGAACCAAACATAGACTGGCATCCGAACTTTAACACTTATCAGGCAATTGCACATGTGTACGCAGAGACTTTTAATGTTTCGAACTGCTGGGTCTGTACGGCCATACCAACAGCATACGGGGGTTTAGTAATGACTGCTATCCCCCTAGGGGTCAGTGAGACCTGGGAAAATCTGGTTTTTGACACAGTTGCTATTAAAGCACATGATAACGTAGCACTGTATTTGCCTGTGACACAAAAAGGAATTGTATGTTTCTATAAAAATGATACCATCCAAGTGGGATGGAGCAAGTGTAATGTTACAGTACAGTATAAATGTTGTAGAAAACCAAATGATTTGAGTGGATCTTGTAGTACAGATTATGACTCATTTTTGAAATCTATGCATAAGACTCTTGATCAGGTACAACGCAATCCTGTACTTTTTAAACAGTTATCTGTAATAGATAGGAAAATGTTTCATGCAGGGCAGTCATTTCGTAACAAAGTAATAACTAAGGTAGAAGACTATTATTTTGTGTGTGGTAAAAAAGCATATAAATGGTTACCTGAGAATTGGTCTGGCAGTTGTTTTTTGGGGTACCTGGTTCCGGCCATCCGACACACTGCAGCTTTGCCTCAGGGAAGTATTCGAAATACTCGAGACGTAACCAAAAAGACTGTTAAGAAACCTGAGATTCCAGTGGGATGAATTGAAGCAGGGTGGAAAGACCATCGTGATGTGGGAACCAAACTTGTGCACATGGACTTGAGTGATGCTTTTATATCCTGGGCAGGTATGTCACCTATGTATGGCGGAGTTAAATCAATATGGGAGCTGCGAAAACTGTCCAAACTTCTCGATGTAATGAGTAATGTGACTTTTTCTGCTCTTGAACTGATAACTGATGAATTGAATGCCATGAGAACTGTAGTGCTCCAAAACCGAATGGCTCTTGACTTCACGCTAGCGGCGAGAGGCGGAACTTGTGCTTTGATCAAAGAAGAATGCTGTGCGTTTATTCCTGACCATCAGCATGAGATTAACGATCATCTCGAGGTGATTCAGCAAGTGTCGGCCATGACCAAGCCAGGCCCAAACACTCTGACAGACTTTTTCCAGAATGCCTTTGGGGGTGGGGCTCCATTTTTATGAACATATTGATTGCTATTGGGGTAGGATTACTCCTAATAGGAGTTTTTATTTGTTGTGGAATCCCCTGCATGAAGAGATTAATTAAATAATTCATAGATATATCCGTATCTGAGACTATGTATCAAAGTACTGAATATGAAGAGCTGCTAGAATGCGAAACACTTTCATAAAAGTTTAAACTAAATGACTTTCTTAACTGCAAATCCTGAATGGAAAAGGTTAGGAAAAGAAGCAAGCTGTTTATTCTTTCTTGAAAATAGAATAAAAAGTATTAACAGGAGGGAAATGTTAGAAAAATATGTATTAATGTGTGTATGCTTAATGCCAAATTAATAATCAAGTATTTTAATACGCTTTTCATTCTATTTTTTATGCACTGTTTTATACAAATTGAGTTTCATATGAGACTGAAAAAGATGATTTTTGAAAACTGCAGTATGCTTTCTGAAACTTGCAAGTTGCCCTCTGACCTAGTAATTGCTAGCACAGCAATATTCTTGTTTATGCCTTGTGGAAATGTACTTGAGAAGCAGGTGTTTATCTGCTAGGTCAGAAGTGAATGAATGAACAATACCTTATGTTATAAATGTAATGATTTCAGACAAACAGCTCTGTCCAGAGGATGGGAACCTCTGCAGCTGTAGTAATTTAGAGATAAAGTAGACAAAGGATTATTAGAGAAATGAACTGCTAGCATTGTGCTTGATTTAGTCGTAGTATCTTGAATATAACATAACATGTATCTAACTGAGAGTAACCAAGGCCATGTTGTTTTCCTCAGGAAGTTTCACATAAAAATTGATAAATCAGCAGAAATTCATGGGAAAGATGGTCAGCAGATGATGATAAAAAAGGTGGTAATCTGTTACGTCAGCATGGTAGGACTTGATTAATTTGAGAATGTATAAAAATGAAAGTATTTCCTGTTTCTGGTTAGACAAATTCTGTATTAGCACGTTTTTGTCTCCTTGCTGCAAGATTAAAGAGCCTTAACCTGAACCTGCCATGTTTTGATCATTTTTAAAGTATATTTTTCCTTTGACAGGCTCAGAGCTGATCCTTGATGTAATCCCATCTCCACCTTGAATGCATCTGTCACTCCAACCATGAACCTCACCACTGTCACACTACTCTTGTACATATCCTGTACCACTCTTACATACTTCTCTGCCTCTCTCAACTTCCTTGTACAATACCAGAACTCCTCTCTAGGGACCCTTTCATATGCTTTCTCTAAGTCCACAAAGATACAATGCAACTCCTTCTGACCTTCTCTATACTTCTCCAACACCCTCAGAGCAAACATCGCATCTGTAGTGCTCTTTCCTGGCATTAAACCATACTGCTGCTCACTAATCATCACCTCCCTTCTTAACCTAGCTTCCACTACTCTTTCCCATAATGTCATGCTGTGACTGATCAGTTGTATTCCTCTAGTTACTACAGCTTGGCAAATCGCCCTTATTCTTAAAAATCGGTACCAAAACACTTCTTCACTCCTCAGGCATCCTCTCACTTTCCTAGATTTCATTAAACAATCTGGTTAAAAACTCCACTGCCATTTCTCCTAAACACCTCCATGCTTCCACAGGTATGTCATCTGGACTAACAGCCTTTCCATTCTTCATCCTCTTCATAGTTGTCCTTACTTTCTCCTTGCAAATCTGTTGTACTTCCTAATTCATTATCCCCACATCATCCAACCTTCTCTCTCTCTCTCATTCTCTTTATTCATCAGCCCCTCAAAGTACTCTTTCCATCTGCTCAACACACTCTCCTCACTTGTGAATACATTTCTTTCATTATCCTTTATCACCCTTACCTGCTGCACATCTTTACTAGTTTGGTCCCTCTGTCTAACCAATCGGTACAGGTCCTTTTCACCCTCCTTAGTGTCCAACCTTTCATACAACTCTCCATACACCTTATCCTCAGCCTTTGCTATCTCTCTCTCTTCACCATATGCCTCATCTCCTTATACTCCTGTCTACTTCATCTCTCTGAAAATCCCACTTCTTCTTCACCAACCTCTTTCTCTGTATACTCTTCTGTACTTCCTCGTTCCACCATCAGGTCTCTTTGTCCTCCTTCCTCTGTCCAGATGTTACACTAAGCACCTTTTTTAGCTGTCTCACCAGCTTTGCTGTAGTTACCCAGCTATTCAGTCACTCTTCACTGCCACCCAGTGCCTGTCTTAACTCTTCCCTGAACGCCACCTCACAATCATCCTTCTTCAACTTCCACCATTTGATCCTTGGCACTGCCCTCACTCTCCTCCTCTTCTTCTTGATAAACGTCATCCTACAGACCACCATCCTATGCTGCCTAACTGCACCTTCCCCTGTCACCACTTTACAGTCTCCAATCTTCTTCAGACTGCCCCTCCTGTATAGGATATAATCCACCTGTGTGTATCTTCCTCCCCTCTTGTACGTCACCCTATGTTCCTCCCTCTTCTTAAAATATGTATTCACCACAGCCAAGTCCATCCTTTTCACAAAATGTTCTACTATCTGACCTTCTGCATTCCTCCCTTTAACACCATACCTACCCATCCCTTCCTCATCCCCTGTGTTCCCTTCAGCAACATGCCCATTGAAATCTGCTACAATCATTGGTCCACTCACCACCACTTCATCCAACTCACTCCAAAATTTTTCTTTCTCATCCATTGCGCACCCAACTTGTGGGGCATATGTACTAACAACATTCATCATCACACCATCAATTTCCAGTTTCATAAACATCACTCTGTCTGACACTCTTTTCACCTCCAAAACACTGTTGGCATACTGCTCCTTCAGGATAACCCCTACCCCATTTCTCCTCTCATCCACACCACGATAGAACAATTTGAACCCACCTCTGATACACCTGGCCTTACTCCCTTTCCATCTGGTCTCTTGCGCACACACCATATCAGCCTTCCTTCTCTCCATCATATCAGCTAGCTCTCTCCCTATATCAGCCATACTGCCAACATTCAAAGTATCTACCCTCACTACCACACTCCTAACCTTCCTCCACTCTTCCTGCCTTCGGGCATGCCTTCCCTTCTTCATCTCCTACAGCCAACAGTAGCCTAATCTCCACCAACACCCTGTTGGCTAACAGTACTGGTGGCAGTGGTTGTTAACCTGGGCCTTGACTGACCTGGTATGGAAATCTGTATTGTTGTCCGCATATGTCCTTTGGCAAAAGTTTTACACTAGATGCCCTTCCTGACGTAACCCTTCCCATTTATCCGGGCTTGGGACCGGCACAAAGAAATGGATTAGCTTGTGCATCCCCAGTGGCTGCCCTTTGGTAAATCAGATATCCCTGCAAATTATAATATTGACAGCACTCCCCTAAAGGTAGACCCTGTGGTGAGGGACCTAGGAACACAGATAGTAATCTAACCTTTGACCACACGTTATTATGGTAATGACAGAATCCTTCTGTGTTTCTCAATTTATAAATTAAGGCATGGCATCAAAATCAAAGGAAGTCATAGTGCCATTGTAGTTATCCCTCAGGAGGCCCATAAGTGAGTATAATACTCCCTTCTGCAGGTATCTAACCAGGCATTTACACCAATCTGAGTAGCCCTAGATGTTTCTCACTAAAAGAATACAAAGTGTAAGACACATGTCTTATGCAGACTGACTAAAGATCCTATCATTTTACTCCATCTCATAACTTTTATTGAGAGGTGACTTATGCCTGACCTACAATGCATTCTCTGATCCAACCCTGATGAAAATGTTACATATTCACAAGAAAAATTATATGAGGGTTACACGTTCCATGGTCCTGAACCTTATTTGTGACTCAAACAAAACTTGCTGGAGAGACAGATTTGTATCCCTAAGGCTACCTCGTCTATGGAATAAGCTTCTCATCTTTGTAAAACAAAGCCTGTCCCTCACTCTCTTCAAAAAGAATTTGGATAAATGGTTGGGGAACCACAAATTCAGTCATGGGGTACTACCCATGTCCCACATACATGCATGCATACATACAAATATTTCAAGCATGGGCGTTAATGCCCTTCTTGCTTGCCAATATACCAAAACACTTCTTAAGTGCCCAGGCTGTTCTTAAAAATATCTAAACTAGTACTTGCTTCAATGTAATTTGGTATTCTGTTCCCTGCATCAGCTACTCTGTCACAGAACCAATTAGTACACTTCTCATTCCTATAGAATCTTCTACATAGGTTTTCTGATGATTCTCTAGTACTTTTTAGTAACCCCAAACATTCCCAGAGGAAGTTGCTCTAAATGCCCTATATACCTGAATGAGATCTCCTCTTAGATATCTGCAAGAGACACTATACAAGTTCAGATATTTTAGTCTTTCATAATAACTTACATTTTCACATCCATGGATGCCCTTGGTATATTTCCGCTGTACTCTTTCCAGTTTACTCATGCTTGCTTTCTTATAGGGTTTCCATATTGTTATTCCATACTCAAGTTTGGATCTAATATAACTAACAAACAATAACTTCATTATTTTTGATTTCCTAGACTTTATAAATCTTTTTATACAACCTATAGTTTTATGGTCATCATTAACCAACCGGTTGATATGATTAGAAAAACTCATAGCTGAATCTACTCATATACCCAGGTCCTTAAATGAGTCTACAGTTTCAATCACTGTGTGCTGTATTAAATAGTCACCTTTCAATTTATGTCTCCCAAAACTCGCATGCTTAGTTTTTGATGCATTTAACAACATATTATTCACCTGAGTGCAAATGGTCAACTTAGTCGAGTTATTTCACAGACATGCCTTATCTGTAACACATGTAATCAGTTTACCCACTTTCTGGTTATCTGCATATAGACTGCAGAACACCTCAGATGAAAAGGTTAGCTCTGAAAGATACAATCTAAATAAGTAATGGCATAGGACAGAGCCCTGTGGGGCACCCTGACTGTAACTAAGGATTTCACCTGTCCTATTTGTAAGCCATGCAGCTGTCCATCTTATCAATAGTACATCAATACCTAGTTGTACTAATTTATTGATCAGTGTTTTGAGTATGACCCTGTCAAATGCTGAAGTTAAATCTATATAAATTACATCACAGCACAATTTTTCATTCACATCTGTTATTGTATTGTTATAGAACATCATGTTACAGGTGGTAATAGATCTGTTTTCAACATATGCATGCTGATATATGGTTTCAAGCCCCAACCTATCCAGTTCTGGCAATAACTTATCCAATATTACCTTCTCCATTATTTTTGTGCAACATGGAAGTAGACTTAAGGGTCTATATGGTTCTGGGTTTGCCCTACTCCCCTTTCCCTTAAAGACAGGTTTAATAAGCGCATGTCTCCAATCTTGAGGAATCTCCCCATATTTATATGACCTAGTGTATAACAGATATAATGGTACTGTAAGATCTTGCTGAAGTGTTCTCAGGTTGTTGTTACTAATTCCGTTTCCTCCCTGTGCTTTGTTTGGATAAAGTTTGCGCAGTTCTTTTTCAATATAATCTAATTTGATTCCAGTATCTGGAGTTACCTGGATGTTGCTAGGACAACTTCTCACCCCTTTTGCGGAGCCAAACTGTTTTGCATAAGATTTTGTACATATATCTATAATCTGTTGTGTCTGAGAATAAATTTTACAATCTGCACACAGTTTATCAATTTGTGTCTTTACTCCTTCCACATTTTGTGTGTCTATAAAAAGGTTTCCTATTATGCTCAATATCTTTATACAAATTTTCTTAAAATTTTTCTTGATATTGTCTCACACTATGCTTAATCTGTTTGTCCACCTTATTTCAGTTTTCAAAGTTGTAGTTCGACCTCTCTTCCATTTCTTACATTTTTTATCTCTCACCTTAATTAGATATCTTGCTGTTATGGAAATATATCCCCCTGATGTTGTATGCCTAGATCCTAATGTTAAACATTTTTTTGATTTTTTTGCACTCAAAACAAGTTCTATTTCAAAACTTTGCACATTCCATCTGCAGTTGTTCCACTTAGCACCTCACTCCAGTTAGTTTTACAAAGTGACTGCTTTGCTTCCATATAATCTGTAATTAACCTTCTCTGCATTGGTTTAGATTGCAATTTGGCAGAATTATCTAGCAACAAATTAAGCTTTATAACCCCATAGTCACTGCACATCAATGGTGGTAAAACTTGACTTGAAGTGACAGTAATTTCTTTGGGAATGCAAACAATATCTAGTATGATCCATCCCCTGGTAGTTTTTTATGGACAGAGGCAATCTGTAAAATGACTCAGGGCTCCAAATCCCAAAGACATACTACCCTCTCTCTAGGGAATTAAGACATAATACTGTCATATCCTGGGTATTATTGGCTAGGCCTGTAAAGGCTCTTGTGCCATTAACCTACTAATCACCTATAAACAGCATATTAAGGTTACTTTGCATGACAAAAGTATGTAGAAAAAACGTTTCACATTGTCTTATTTAGTAGTAACAAACTCCATATTAAACCTTCACACAGGGTTAAATTTGCCTGTACTAATACAAATCTGAAATGCCTCGAAGGAGCTTTCTGGTCTGCCTCCCATTAAATAAAAGGTGTAAGTAGAAAGGAAACAAAGGAGCTTAGGGTAGCAAAGGCATAAACTGAAAGAAAATCAGCAGAGGGGGTTAAGACATTGAACAAAAGCCTATTTAGGTATACAGCACAATGGAGGAAGGGATGGACAAAAATCGCCAGGCTGACAAATATTGGAAGAAGACCACGGATGACTGGGAAAAAGAGGTAAATACAATAAAATTATTTACTAAATGGGTAAGCCCATTGGACACAGAGTTCCTTTTCTTAGATTCATAGGATATTATTAGGCTAATGGCTTAAGAGCCCTTACAAACCTAACTAATATACATTGATTTTACCCAATGTCTGGTAACTAGGGGCAAGAGGACAGCAAGGATTTATGCCTATGCATCGAGCAAATACAAATTGCCACTGTCCATAAGAGACATAGGCACTACCCTCTGGTGTGAATTTGTGATTTCCCATCCATTAATCCAATATGCACATGAAGAGGGCCAGGGAAGGGCTCTGCTTAACATGATTAGTAAGCCTGTTCCAATGAAGGGGCAATCTCTGACATGCATATCTGTCTCTCCAGCATGTTTTGTTTGAGTTGCTGGCTACGTTTAGATCTCTAGATTGGGTGACCTTGATGCTGTTTGATTTGTGGATGTGTAGCAGGTCCATCAGGGCTGGATTTGTGAATGCCTCATAGGCCAGGCATGGGTCATCCCTTTACAGTTGGTAGGAGACAGAGTAAAGGGATAAGGCTTTTAGTCTATCCGCATAAGACATGTTGCTTTCACTCTTTATTGTCTTTGTGAGGACCCTCTGAGGTCACTCCAGCTGCTGTAAGTGCCTAGTCAAGTAAATGCCAAATGGGACTTTGTACTCAATTATTGGTCTAATGAGGACTGAGTACAGCAGGACTATAATTTCTCTGGATCTGGATGCCATAACTTTAATTATACGTTTTGCCTTATAAAAGGACTTCCTCACCACTGGGGACACATGCTGGTCAAGGTTCAGGCTACTGTCTATCTGTCTACCTAGATCTCGCACCTCTGAGTCTACTGTAGAAGGTGTGCTATTGATGTTGTAATTTGCAGGGTATTTGCCTTCCCTAAGGATATGACAATGCATTTTTTTTTATTTAGTTTTAGGCCATGGTTCTGGCACCAATCATTTGTTTGATCTAGACCCTTCTGAAGGATATATACATCTTTGGGGGATTCAGTGATTGCCCCCAGCTTGCAGTAGTTGGCAAACTTTGTCTTCCAGAGGCCTTCCCCATTAGCCTTGACTTCAGAGAAGTATATTCTGAACAGGAGTGGTCCCAGCACTGAGCCTTGTGGCACACCACTAGTAAGTACCCTCTTGCTAGATCTGGATTCACCCACTTTAACCACATATGCCCTGTCTGTGAGCCAATTGGCTATCCATCTGGCGACATTGGGATTTATGGCAAGTTTTTTAAATTTATTTATAATACCTGAGTGGGGAATTGTGTCAAATGCCTTGGCCAGGTTGAGGTAGGCAGATTGGACTGTTTTACCCTCATCCACAGCCTTAGTGACATTCTCAAAGAAACCAACCAGATTCAGTAGGCATGACCTGCCCATGACAAAGCCGAACTGGGGCAGGTCCAATGTTTGGAGGTTTCCTATGTCATTATTTATCAAGTCCATGAATATTCTTTCCATGGCCTTACATATAAGACTAGTCAAACTTATGGGTCTGTAATTTCCTGGATCAGTAGATGGTCCCCCTTTATGCAGAGGAATGACTGTTTCTGTCCTTCATTCTATCAGGACAAAACCATTTTAGAGGTTGTGGTTAAATAGAGATCATAATCGCCTGATAACTCTTGATTTAAGCTGTTTCAGAGGCAACTTGGTATTTTATCTGGCCCCACTGAAGACATATTTTTAGCTTTAGAGAGCACAAGGCAACCTGTTATTTGGTGATAACTGGTGGTGGAGTGATGGAGGGTACTTCTTGGTAGAGAACTGGGGGTGGTGAAACTTGAGCTAAATTTGGTGGCCAGCAGATTTGCTACATCTTCCAGTTGAGTATAGATGATGCCATCTACGATGAAATTCAAAAATTCTTGGGTGTTGCCTTTAAAATTGTGGACAGAACTGAAAAATGCCATATGGTTATCCTTAGCATTGGAGGCTATTTTTACCTCAAAGTCTGCTTTCAGAGACTTGACTAGTTCCTTAATTATTTTGTTTAGACTAATGAGGGACTTTTTGCTCTGTTGTACACATTCCATCTTACTTCTCAACAGGATTTTCTTTTTTTTGTGGTACAACCTACAGTGGTCCACCAGGGTGGCTTGTTTTTGCAGTTTGGTCTGGGTTTATTTTGGTCTGGTACTGCTGTTTCTCTGCAGTTGTTTATATGGTCATACAGGGCTTTTGTGTACACGTCTGCATAGGTTTCTGGGTTTTCTGAATTTGAGGGAGCTTGGAAACAAGCTATGCTGTCCCTTAATAGGGGTACTTTACCTTAGAGAAGTTCTTAATGTTTTTGGGGTAAGGTGGAGGGACTAGTTTTACCTTTATTTCAAGGGAGACCACTTTGTGATCTGCTCTTACTAGTAAGGACATCAAACTGCAGGGTGCAGCACTCTCCCATATTTGTGAGTCCCAGATCTAGGATATTTGCTCCCCTAGTTGGAGTGCAGACTAGCTGCTTCAGGGCATTTAAATTTACAAAGTCATGCACTGCCAGAGTGCTTTCCTTGGCTTTGAACCATGTTTCAGTAACTGCACAGATGTTAGCATTCTCTAGGGTGAGTAGAGCTTCCAGGGAGGATAGTTTCTTGTTGAGATGCCTAGCACTGAGCAGTAACATATTTAGCTTGTCTTGAGTACCTTTTGTTGTGTTGGAAGGTTTGTCTGTTTGGTAATGCCTAAAAAAGACACTATAGGATAATGTTTTGGCTAATATCCAAAAGCCAAGAGGTGACAGGTGAAGACCATCCCTGTCAAAGCAGCATCTCCTGTCAGCCATGTTCTCTCAGGCTGACAAGTACTGCACCCTTTTTCAGGGACAAGTTGAGAGCAACATTTGGTGAAGTGACTTGCTTGGAGTCACTAAACAGGATTGCTACAGGGTGCACATCTAGCAGAACGTAGTCTTAAATCTCTGCACCAAACTTACTTTATATGCATACCTCTCAACCTCTTAGAGCAAGAAATCTGGAAAAAGACAAAAGTAATTGGGGGTGGAAGGCTCCCAAATAGGAACATATGTTAATTATTGTTCTTAAAAACTTAGAACATTGCTAGAATAACGTTTATTTTTTGTGAGTGTTAACATTCATTTTCTGAAGGATGTGAAGTCTAAAACTCAAAATGTTTGTCATTATGTAATGACTTCAATCCTCTGTGATGTGCCAGACAACTAGAGATTTTATGTGAATCACACCAAAAATATGAGACAAAATCTGGACATTCTGCAAAAATCTAGACAGTTGAGAGATCTGGGAAACTGTCTTCCTTTTATGGAGAGTAAAGCATAAGACAACAATGGCCTTCCTCCCTGGATCCTCAAGTCTGCCAGTGTGCTGGCAGAAACCCCTGGCAAAAGTCTTCATGAAATCACTGGCCACTGTAGTAGTGCCTGACAAGTGGAAGACAGCAGGTATGGTACCCCTGTATAGGGGGAGGGGTCAAGGGAACTGCTGACATGCTAGCCTAACAGCAGGAAAAGTCATGTAGAGAATCCTGAAGGAAAGGCTGGTTAATTTTATGTAGGACAACAAACTATAGCAAAACAATCAGCATGGATGCATGTCCAAGAAAAAATGTTAGACAAACCTGATCCAGTTTTATAACTGGGTTACAGGAGTACTTGACAACAGAGTATTAGTAGACATGGTCTGCCTGAAATTCACTAAGGCCTATGACTTGGTCCAGTATGGATCCTTCTAGATAAACCAGATCTTTTGGGGGAAGTATCAAGACTAAGAAATTAGACTGCTAAATGGGTATACGACAGGACACAGAGCTTTGTAGTGAGAAGAACTGTGTCAGAAATATGGAAACTGATTAGTGTGGTACTGTTGGTTTGATTTTGGGTTCAGTATTCTTCAGTGTAGTCACTTCAAACACATCTTCTCTAATGACATAGAGGTAGGTGCAGACATGGAGGAGGAGGTAACAGTTTAAGGAAGGATTTGGTAAGGCTATCAAAGTGGGTCAAAAGGCAGTAGATGAGGTTTAGTGCAGATAAATGTACTGAATCTTGGTCACAGCAATCCTGCTGTGACATATCCACTGGGGGAAGTGGAACTGATGGTAATGGAGCAGTTAAAGGATCTGAGAATGTTTATTATACCTATATTGAAACAACAGGAGCAGAGTGAAGTAGCAAGGGCAACAGACTGCTGGAATGTACTGTATCTTCAAGGGGATGGACTCCAGAAGCAAATAGCTAGTACTTCCTCTGCACCAGGCACTGGTCAAGCTACACCTTGAATACTTTGATCAGTTCTGGAGATTGTAAAAGAAGAGGGATATCGGACTACTGAAAGGAGTCCAGAGAAATGACAAAGGTTGCAAAGGAAGAAGGATATGATTAGAGATTGGACAATCTAAGCTTTTCTCACTAGACACCAGCAAACAGAGGGGAGACTTGACACAGGTGCACAAGATTAGAAAGATGTGAAAAGGTGGTCTTCAACAAAAATGAGGGCTGAGGAGGTAACTAAGCAGAAGGCTGCAGGGACCAACTACTTTTAGGATCTGTGACAATATTTCTTCAAGAAGAGTGTTTGGGCACATGAAATGGAGTTCTGAAATGGGTAGTATAGAGGGGATCCACACTGCATCCAAAATGTCATGGGCAGGTAGAAAAGGGAAGCTAGGAATGGAGGGGAGGGAGAATGTTTAATGCACTTAAGTGGCAAACTAGATGAACTTATTGTGACCTTCTTCCAAATGTAATGAGTAGCAGTGCTTTTATACTCTTATTTTTTCTATTTTTATTACACAGGACACTGAGAACATGGAATGTTGATCAAAGGATGCTGGATGGGACATGTCTGTTGAGTTTTGGTGTCAACACAGGATAAATTAAAAGGGCATGGGATATGTAGAGAGTTGGCGTGAACCATGATGGCCAGTTGCATGGTGCTAGCTGCAACATGATGTAAATTAGGTAGATCGCTAGTCTTTCTTCCAGTATCCAGTATGAATGTTTGGTTGCAAAACACAACTATTCAGCAAAGTCCTATGTACATAAAAGGAAAACTGGAGAAATTATTACTCAGATAGAACAGAATTCCTAGATTTAGAGGCAGCAAATTTATTTGTAGTATATGGTAGTCAGAAAACCTGTTCATATTAGAAGTATCTGCACTTATATAGTACTTTATGCCAAAGCACTTTACATATACCTTGTTAAGACAGGTCATGAAGTGAATGTATTTGTGGAGGTACCCAATATCGATGCCCTCACAAACATAGACCCTGCACATTTCATGCTCTTTTTTTGAGAAGGGAGCATTGGCCAAACAATGGGTAAATGGCCTCTTCTGTTTTTTATAGTATCTTTGGTTCTTTTATTGCAAGACGAGGACCCAACAGTCAGCATCAGCAGCAGAATGGGTTAAAGGCATCTTAATTTATGTCATCCGAATGACAGCATAACACATAAGTACATTATGCTATCTGAGCTTCACTCAGGTATCAGTGCTTCAGTATAGCTGTAATCCTAGTCTGAGCCTGAACCCCAAAACTTTTGTTAGTATAAGCACATTTTTTTTTTAGCAACTATGCCACACAGCAGAACCAGAATGCTTAACTCCTGTGATCAGAATATAAGATAAAGGGGGAGCCATGGATGGAATGTGTTAGACTTCAACAAAGCCATTCAGTCCTTCCTCTCTGTCAGTAAGCAAAAAATAAGCTGTTGTAACATAAAAGAGATAATGGATAATACACTGCAGTGTATTATTAATTGATTATAAGGCAATAATGCATGTATAAAATTAGGCTTCACTACTGCTTGCCAGCTATCAGTTGGCTGCAGTTGCAAGTCAGTGCATGAAACTGTTTGAACAGTTAACTCACTGACACTCGATTTAGCAGAACAGAAAAAATATCCAATGGGTTTTGGGGAGAGAAAGGGGTCTGATGCATGCATTAAGCAGTCAATTGTACATGTGCATAGAAACCTGCAACTACAGCCAAATGCAAGCCTCTCAGCGGTGTTAACAATGCTGGCAGTGATCCTGTTGTCCTTCAGCATCTGTTGTCAGAAGGGAGACTGCATCCCCCTAATCCTCTGCTACAAATAACACACAACAGAAACGAATACAAATAATTCAGAAATAAACATTTTACTGGCAATGTAAGACAGGGAGATGCAGCCAATTTAGACCCCATGCTAATAGTAAATTTAATATACTGTATATTGCCTCCTCCTATGACCAGTAGTCATTATGGCACAAAGAAAAATACTTGGCTCCAGCAGTGTAAAAAAAACAGGAGGGAAATTCAAGTACTCCATATGTTTATATTTGAGGAAGTAGAAAACAGTACTAGTCTACCTCACATATGTATACAGGTGAACTTGGCAAATGGGGTGGATGTCTAATACTGATACAATCTTTCAGTAGTGCATCATGACCAGTATGAGTAGCAAGGCTAAAGGACATTATTGCAGTATAGCAAACACACGGGAAGTTTGACTGATTATTGAATATATTACAGTATTGTTTCTGGTGCTCACAGCAATCAAAATGCAACAGCACACTTGTGTTCTGCACAGCTGGGGGTGTCTATGTACATATGAAGGCCAGGGAAGTAAATAATGTGGGAAGAAATATCCAGAGAATTGTTATGGCCAGGCTTGTATAGGCCATTGGGCCGATAGCCTAGTATCAACCTATGAACAACTCTCCAATTCCTCTGCAGACAGGAGGCACATAGTGTGCTGCTATAAGGGCTGAACCATCAGGCAGCAGTTACATAATCTGGTACACTCTCAGTGATTGTTCAGAACATGGTGACTTTCACATATTGAAGGTTCTGTGTGGTGAGTAGGTGTGTGTGGAATAGGGTTGCAGCTTTCTTTGTGGCTAAAACCAGACTAAGGTCACGCCCCTCGATTCACCCAAAACTCCACCCACTCCCACCCCCTCTCCCATCCATGCTCCACCCATTTTGTGACATCACTGTGACATCAGCTGATGGGAATGCACCTCTCATAGGTTCATAGGTAGATACTAGGCTATCTGCCCTAGGGCATTTATAAGCCTTGCCAGAGTGTATTTGGCTTCCGCCTCCCTATTTGATTAGCCTACTGTGCCTCTGTAAAGTAGGTCACAGAAGGTACCCTTTTAAGATTAGTTTACTGTGCCTCTGTCTAGCAGGGACACAGAAGAGATCCCAAGGGTGAATTTGCGATTTCCCATCCACGCGTCCAGATTTCGCTTGAAGAGGGTCAGCGAGGGGCTTTGTCTAACATGAATTGGAATTCTATTCCAGAGTGAGGGGAGCCTCTGGGAAATTAATCTGTCCCTCCAGCATGTCCTATTTATTTTTGTGCTGAGGTTTAAGTCCCTGAAGCGTGTAGCTCTAAGGGACTTGGATTTTTTGAGGTGGAGCATGTCCATTAATTCTGGGTTTGACATGGCTTTGTACGTCAGGCATAGATCGCCTCTGAGTAGGCGGTAAGCAACTGAGTAGAGCTGGAGTTTCTTTAGTCGAGCTGCATAGGACATCTGTTTGTAGCCCATGATCCTCTTGGTGAAGTACTTTTGGGGTCTCTCCAGTTGCTGCAGGTGTCGGGTAAGTTACATCCAAAAAGGGGCATTGTATTCAATTATGGGCCTGATGAGTGACGAGTACAGGGGCACAATGACCTCTCTTGATCTAGATGTGAACCCTTTTGTGATACGGTGGGCTATATAGAAGGTCTTTCTAACCACTTTGGCAGTGTGATTATCAAAGGAGAGATTACTATCTACGTTGGTCCCCAAATCTCTAATTACTTCTTCCGTACTTAATGGATTACCACCTATGTGGTAATTTGTGGGCACCTTGTTTTTCCCAAAGGGGATGACTATGCACTTTTTAGCATTTAGCTTGAGGCCGTGGCTCTGGCACCAAGCATCTGTCTCTGTGAGACCCTTTTGGAGGATGCTTGTGTCAGCTGGAGATTCGATTACAGCCCCCAGTTTGCAGTCATGTGCGAACTTTGTCAGCCATAATCCCCCCATGTTAGCCTGAACCTCAGAGAAGTATATACTGAACAAGAGAGGTCCCAGAACTGAGCCCTGTGGGACACCACTTGTAACTGGTTTGGATTCGGACATGGCACCTGCGATTCTGACCATGTGGGTTCTATCTCTGAGCCAGTTTGCAACCCATCTTGTGATATAGGGATTGATATTTAAGCTGGTAAGCTTATTTATGATGCCCGAGTGGGGTATTGTGTCGAAGGCTTTTGCGAGGTCCAGGCAGGCTGTGTGGACTACCTTGCCCTCATCTATGGCTTTGGTAACTGTTTCAAAGAAATCAACTAGGTTTAAGAGGCATGATCTGCCCTTAACAAAGCTGAATTGGGTAGGGTCCAGTGTCTGGAGGCTCCCAATGTCTTTGTTTATGAGTTCCATGATAATACGCTCCATAGCTTTACAGACCAGACTAGTCAGGCTTATGGGGCGATAGTTCCCGGGGTCCATTGTGGCACCACCTTTGTGGAGTGGGACCACTGTAGCTGTACACCATTCTTTGGGTACATATCCTGTAGTAAGGCTAAGTTTGAACAGTGACTTAATGTGAGGGTTCAGTTCTTCTTGGAGCTCGTGTAAGACACAGCCTGGGACACCGTCCGGTCCCATAGATGCTGTGTTTTTTGCTTTGGAGAGGGCAGCCTTCACCTGTGCATCTGTGATGTCAGGGAGGTTACATTCAGTTGGGATAGGCATTTGCTCCTTTGGGGGAGAAGTTTGTGCTGAATCTGTCTGCCAGGATGTTGGCTATGTCTGTAGGTTTGGTATATTTTGTACCGTTATGCAACAATTCAGAGCATATCTGGGAGTTTCCACCCATATTCCTGACATAACTAAAGAAGGCCTTGTGATTATCTTTAGTGTCTAGGGCAATTTTTCTTTCAAAACTGGCCTTTGATGATTTTATGAGGGATCAAAGTTTCTTGCTAATACTGATCAGAGATGCCTTCACTTTTTGGGATTTTGCTCTGTCATGTAGTAGCTTCCTCCTTCTGTTGTATAGCTTATTTATGGCCGGGGTCCACCAGACCGGTGTCCTGTTTTTGGAGGAGTGAGTCTTGGTTTTATTTGGGATAGCACAATCCATGCATTCCTGCAGGTGCTCATTGAATGCATTTGTAAAGGATTCTGCGGATTGGGCTGTATTATCCTCTGGCCCGGTGGCTTTGAAGGCTTCCACCTCAATCTTGAGAAGTGCAAAGTTGGCTTTTGAGAAATTCTTTACAGTGATTTCCTTGGCTGGGGGTGGGGAAGGGATATGGATGTCCAGGGAAATTTGTTTATGGTCTGATCTTACCAATGAGGGGTTTACCTCTGGTGTGGAACATAGAGTCCCCATGTTGGTGATGCCAGGTCCAATATGTTGTTCCCTCTTGTGGGAGTGGTGACCAGTTGTTCCATCGCGTTAGAGTTTATAAATTCAAGGAACCATTGGGCGAGGGTGTTTGGGCTTGAGTAGTTTTCCCAGTCAATGTTTGGGTAGTTGAAGTCACCCAATAACATAGTGTTTGCAGAGACCTTCATATTCTCCAATGTTCTCAGGAATGCCAAGTGGGTTTCCTGTAATAGGGAGGGTGTTCTGTAGCAGGCTACAAACTGAAAGGCAGTTTTGCCCGCTGTTAGTTGCACATGGATGGTTTCTGATGCTTCATGCAGTGCCACTAACCTGGAGGTGTAGGTATCTTTGATGAATATAGATACTCCCCCTCCTTTTGTGCTTCGGTCCGAGTTTTGGGGCCGAAACGCATGGTATGAGTTATAACCTGGTAGTGCTGGGGTGCCCTCAGGAGCTTTGAACCAGGTTTCTGTTACTGCACAGACATCGATTTTCTCCATACTGAGGAGAGTCTCGAGTGCGTGCATCTTGAGGTTTAGACTTCTGGCATTGAGTAGCATTACCTTTAGTTTTTTTATCCTTGGTTTGTCTATGGAGGTGGGTTTGTCCTTTGAGCCTTGCCTAAAAAAGGCACTATGGGGGTGGCAAGAGCCTTGGCCAGTATACAAAAGCCTAAGGGTGACAGGTGCAAGCCGTCCTTAGTGAAGCAACGTGGCTTGTCGAGCATGTCATCCCAGGCTGACAGACACTGGATCCCCTTTGAATGACACCAATACTTTAGCCAATTGTTGAAACTGATCATTTTGTCTTTATACTGTGGCATCATTCTTGGTGAGGGCAAGATGCTACTCAAGGTCAGGGTCATACCAGCCTGGGCTACATGGTCAGAGAGTTCCTCTATGTCTCTTTTCATGTAGTCCAGGGAGGTACGTCTCAGGTCATTCATACCAGCATGGACAATGACAGAGTTATACTTGTACTTGCTTTGGAGTGACCTGAGTGCTTGCATTATGTGGCGGATCCTGGCACCCGACAGGCAGCTTACAGTGACCTTCTCCTTGTTCAGTCTGGTGAGAGGGACGTCAGTGTGCCGGACAATAGAGTCCCCTATAACAAGTGTATTTGGTGTGTTGTTTGGCCTTAAGGGCTGTGACTGTGAGGCACACTGATTTTGTGAGATATGTGATTCATGGATATTGTTGAGGGGTGGCTGTTGTTTGGATGTCTGCTTAGGAGGTCTTTGCTGTTTAGGCAGATTTTTATTTAGAGCCTCCGAGTATGTTTATGTGTGGGGTATGCAGATGCAAATAGGTCTGTGTGAGACTGGATTTGTGGTGTGGGTGGTTACCTTTTCCTCCTGACTGACTGTGCCAGTCTTGGGTTGAGAGAGCTCTACCTCCAGGTTGGCTGTGTAACTGCATCTCTCACATGTATTAGAGTTTGTTTGAAGGAGGAGAGGGTTGTCTGTGTACATAAGGCAATTGTAACATTGCCTCAAAATTCCCAGATTCACCAGCTGGACTGGAAAGTAACATTGAAACTGACCCTTGGACATACCAGATTAGTATAGGGAACTGTTTTTTTACTGATCAGATTAGGGAAGGGAACTGATTTTTCACTTGATCAGGAAGGACCAATCGGGAGCCTAATACTTATGAGAAGTCAAGGAGGGTGTAGTGCTTTAGTTAGTTAGTGTTTCCTTATAAGAGCTGAGCAAGTGCAGGGCTTTAGAAAGAGAATAGAGTGATTACTTTGAGAGTTTGAACAGATCTAAGGGAAAAAGTGAAGAGCAGACTTTGTGGAGCCTGGAATAGTTTAAACCTGTTTAGGCGGCGCTGCCCGACGCTGCTCAGTGCGCAAAACTGCACAAAAAGAGAGTTGTAGGGTTTTAAGAGAGCGAGAGATCAAGGAGTTTAGAATTGACCCAAAATGGCCAATAAAACTACAGCTTCTAGGCAGTAACCACTCCTTCAGGGACAGGCAGGCTGTTCAGTGTTAACCACTCCCACTGGTGAACACAGAGACTTCCCTTTAGCCCAAGCAAGCACTGGCCTTCTAGAAACTTCCAAACAGTTCAGAACAGCAAATCTGTAACTGAACTTTCTTAACTTTCAGAAAGTGGGAAAAAAAAACAAGATTTTTTTGTTTTTTTTTTTCTTTTTGTTGTAGTTTAAAGGTAACAGAGATACACAAGCAGCAAAAATAATCACAACAGTGCAATAAATGACCCCACACTTCAGTGCTAGGCCAAAATCAGGTAAAATGCAGTTTTTAGAGAAAAAAAAATGATTTTAAATTAAGTGCAACACAGGAAATGTAGTAAACAGGCTCTAGATGTGTTCCAAGTACTGTTACTGTTACAGATATAAACTTTAGCAAGCCGGAAAATGCCAAAAAGTAGGCAGCAAAGCAGTAAAACTTAACAAAAAATCAGAAGAAAATACTTAAAATCACAAAAGTGGCTCCTTTTCTTCTCTCAGCATTTTCTCCCATTGGTAGGTGCTTCAGCAACAACTAGCAAGCCTGAAAAGATGCCAAAACCATGAGGCAGCCGGTTTTTAAGAGAGACAGATCAAGGAGTTTAGAACTGATCCAAAATGGCCAATTAAACTACAGCTTCTAGGCAGTAAGCACTCCTCCAGGGACAGGCAGGCTGTTTAGTGTTAACCACTCCCACTGGTGAACAAAGAGACTTCCCTTTAGCCCAAGCAAGCACTGGCTTTCTAGAAACTTCCAAACAGTTCAGAACAGCAAATCTGTAACTGAACTTTCTTAACTTTCAAAAAGTGGGAAAAAAGCAAGATTGCTTTGTTTTTTTTCTTTTTGTTGTAGTTTAAAGGTAACAGAGATGCACAAGCAGCAAAAATAATCACAACAGTGCAATAAATGACCCCACACTTGAGTGCTAGGCCAAAATCAGGTAAAATGCAGTTTTTAGAGAAAAAAACGATTTTAAATTAAGTGCAACACAGGAAATGCAGTAAACAGGCTCTAGATGTGTTCCAAGTACTGTTACTGTTACAGATATAAACTTTAGCAAGCCGGAAAATGCCAAAAAGTAGGCGGCAAAGCAGTAAAACTTAACAAAAAATCAGAAGAAAATACTTAAAATCACAAAAGTAGCTCCTTTTCTTCTCTCAGCGTTTTCTCCCCTTGGTAGGTGCTTCAGCAACAACTAGCTTATTTACTTCTACAATGATTACAGCTATTGAAATAAAATAGCACAAACAGTGACAACCATTTGCTAAGCAAACAATACAGTCTCGCAATGAAACGAGACTTAGCATGAGCAGTAAACTTCTCTGCCCTTGAAACTCACATTCATTGAAATGGCATGAAAACCCACATTCATTTTGCATCAATTTATAAAACGGAATGTTGGTTTATCTAAATGGTCAGCACTACCTACAAGATGACTACATTTGGGAGGAAATAATACTACATAACCATTATATATATATAAATATATACACACAATTTATAATGATTGTTGGATCACCTCAATAATCAGTATTACTAAATTTGAGGAGACTATTGAGTACATCATCTGCCCTTCCTACCATCTAACCTCCTAAAATGTACTTCTCAAAATGTAAATGCAGCATTCAAACTTTAGATTTACATCAGTGATTCAAATCAGACCTCAAGCTAATTAATACCACTAATGCACAGATTAAGGACAGTGTTTTGTCATCGGGAATTCACAAATTATGGTTCAGGATTTACAATAAAAAAAGAATGTGCAAGATTAAGCATTTGGGAATGATTTATTCATACAGTGAGTGATGGAATGTGCATTGTGAAACAAAATTCACTCCTCACTCCTATAACAGTTATACATAGCTAAAATCACAATTCTTTCCTGCAGCTCTTTTCTATTCCAAACAGGCCACAAAAAGACACACACACACACACACACACACACACATATATATATATATATATATATATATATATATATATATATATATATATATATATATAGGCGCAAGCACCACTATCAGTTATTTATGCACAGATGCATGCAATGGGTATTAATGAGGACAAAATTACCTTACACTGAAAGGAGGCTACAGAATAAAGAAGTTCTTTGCATGTTGATGAAAAGATGGGATGTAAATAGTGCTATGAAATCACTACCACCACCTCCTTCATAACTCTAAAGTAAAGTTAGCATTTATTTTTCTTTGCTACGCTTCATTTAAACATAAGAATAAAGGCCTCTTGTAAAGAGGATTAAACAACTTGAAATATCTTCTACAAAGCATTGCATCGAATTCGTTGTCCATCTCAAGGCAAGTATAGAACAACACATCCACCCTTCTAAATTGTGCACCTCGTCTTTCTGTCAACAATAAGCTGTCTACTAAAAATGTATAAGTAACTCTTACCTTGCCAAACCTTTGGTACTTACAAATGGAGTACAACATGCACTTAAGAGCAAAGAGTAGCCATATACCAATTTAACGTAGTCAATCATTTTACTATTTATCAGATAATATAATATAATAATGCGGCTCGTGGAATGATTTAAATTGACTTAAAAGTATGCATTTGTCTCCATCTGATGAAGTTTTTCGAAATGAAAATGCAGTGTGTGCTGAATTGCGTTAATGTGTTTTACTGGTGGACTGAAGAGTCGTTTTATGTATTTTCCCTTTTGGTGGACTGAAGAGTCGTTTGTTCATTAAAGCATAGTGTGTTGATAAGGATTTGTGCCATATTAGGAATTGGCCAGGGCTTGGTGGTATCCTTCATAGCAAGTATATGACACTTTGCACTTGCAAGGGGAAGGTTTTGTGCCCTCAGAAGGTGACACCCCCAGCTCAGGGGTGGGTTAAGGCCATACAATAAAATGTCCTTAGAGACAAAATGCCAATGAGTACAAAAAAGAGCCCTCATACCTGTCTGAATGATGGCTCCTTCCAGTCATTTTACACACAACCATTGGCAACAATTCCCAGTAGACTGGGGAACACATGAGCATGTGCAGTTGGACAGAGGCTTGATGTTCAGCAGACAAAACGGCAGGAAGAATACAGAAAAAACATTCTTACTGTGGCACACTTATTTTCTCAGTAAACTAATTATGTGGGTCCAGCACTTCTTCTGTATCACTGGATATATAGTACATGGTCATCTATAGCAACATTCATTAAATTAACAAATCCCATAGCTGGGCTTATTTACTGAGAATAGTTCCTTCTTTCCCTGACATCTGGTGTCTTGGGAATCCCTGTAGCTTGACATGCTAGTTATTCCCACTGACTATAAGCTGAGTAGGTTGTGAGTGGTGATATACAGCAAATAATGGATTTTTTTAATTCCGTAATCTTTAGTAATCCACACTGCACAGCATGTAGTAATGCCAATATGGAGTGTGATTATCCTACAGATATCTCTGAGTATACCCCATTACAATATTACCCTCCAGATATCTCTGAGTATAGCCTTAGTATAATATTATCCTACAGATATATCTGAGTATAGCAGTAATATTACCCTACAGATATCTATGAGTATAGCCCTATTATAATATTATTACCCTACAGATATCTCTGAGTACAGCCCTATTATAATATTATTATCCTATAGATATCTCTGAGTATAGCCCTATTATAATATTATCCTACAGAGATCTCTGAATATAGCCCTATTATAATATTATTACCCTACAGATATCTCTGAGTATAGCCCTATTATAATATTATTATCCTACAGATATCTCTGAGTATAGCCCTATTATAATATTATTATCCTACAGATATCTCTGAGTATAGCCCTATTATAATATTATCCTGCAGATATCTATGAGCATAGCCCTGTTGTAATTACCTGTCATGGTGCATAGTGGCCTCCTCCAAGGGTGGGCTACCAAGTAAGATAGAAGACAAGATAAACCCCTGAGATAGTAAAGTTGGTAAACATGCACTCGGCTCTCCTTTTCTGGCTGTCCATTTGGTACCTGTGACATTAAATGAATGCTTACTAACAAGCCATGGTGGTACAGCGGTAGCATTGTTGCCTCACAGCAAGAGGTTCTCCTGTTCAATTCTTGGCTGGAGTGCCTTCTGTGCGGAGTCTGCATGTCCTCCCCATGGTCGAGTGGCCTACGAAAGACATGCGTAAATGGGCGTGCCTTCGCTGAAGGTTGGGCTGGCAACTCGGCACCATAAAAATCTACTGCCAATCATTAGCAGACCGGAGTTCCGCTGTGGCGATCCCTAACCGGGAAAAGCCAAAAAGACAAACAAACTAACAATGGTTTAGATGGAAACATTCCCTCTGAGATGGTAAGACAGCCAGAGTATGGGATAACGTGTTTGCCCCAAACTATAGTCAAAATTTGGACTGGTTATGCCATTCTGGAATATAGTGGCTAGAGGTTCTACCTAACTATTTTGTAGACTTGTCATCAAACTCTCTGGTATATGCACAGATATTATATTATTATAAAAAAGCCATACAGTGATAAAAGAATAACTGATGATACCAGTATGGGTGTGTGTGTGTGTGATTGTGCATGAATGCATATTTATGTTTCTTGATGAGGACACTGAAGACATATCACAGCACTGATTGGCAACACACTGTATCTAGATGTTTTCTTTACACTTTTTGTCACCTCTGTCTGTCTATCATCAGCTCCATCCCTGCTAACTGGTCCATTTTTTTCCTTTCACCAAAGCAAGGATCGACTAGTTGGGAGAAGCACAGTTTGGAATCTAGAAGGTGGGTCCTAAGGTTTGCTTTGAAGTATCTTGGATTTATGACTCGTGGAAGAGCATTCCAAAATTTGGATACATATGAAGAATAGCTTTCATCACCATGTTTATTACATGGTATATGGACATGGGCAGGATTATGTTTTCTTAGACATGAGAGAGCTAGATAGGCAGTACCATAGTATTAGTCTTCAGTACTAGACATTTGCTTAGGTGATGAAGCAAAATTTTGGGACAGTTTAAGTTGACCGAATTTTTGATAGCTGGTGAATTCCACACAGTTTAGTTGGACAATGCTGGGTTTTACTTGGAAGGTGGGTTGTAAATTTTGCTATTTTATTATAACATTGTTACAGTTTTGTTAAAAGGGAGGGACTGACATTTGTGAGTAGGGAAAAGGCATAGGAAAGAGTTCTCAATATTTGAAAAGCTATTGGTCTTTGTAGACTGCAAGGTGAGATATGGAGATCCTTTGTAAAGCATACCCAATTTTATACTGGTCTTTGTGATAGTATTTTGGATGTGGAGATTTTAGATTATCATCTGTGGTGACCCCAAGTAATTTATTATGTGTGACAACCACAACCTCAAGTAAAATGCTTTGTGTGGATAATATTGTAAAGGTAGTTTTTGTGATCAGAGCTGGATTATTGTGTAACAGTTTGTAGTGATGGCATGATGGCAGCTCAGCAGATCAGAATGGCGTCGTCTGCATACCAAACTAGGAAGCCTTGTCCCACTGCAGTATGGAGGTTCTATGTAAAAATGTTGAAGAGAACCTAAGATTAAGCCCAAGGAACCCTCAATGGTTATGGGTAGGTAGGATCATACCTCTCAACTGTGCAAAATGTGCAGATTTTTCCCACATCTTTTCAATCTGTTTCTCATCAAAGTAGTGTTTTTCCTGGCAATCACTGAGGATTGAAGTCCTTAAATAGAGACTCATAGTTATGTTTTAAACTATATCTTCCAGAAAATGCATTCCAACACAGCACATTATTCTAGCAACTTTTTAAGTTTATAAAAGCAGTTATTTTAAAATTTGTCCCTATTTTTTGTTTTTTGTCCCCCATTACTTTTGGCATTATCCATATTTATAGCTGGTACGATGAGTAGCATGCTTGTCATGTAACACATTGTGTCCTACCTAAGAGAGAGTTTTTAAGTCATGTTAGGGTAGCCGTGGAGAGACTGAGACAGAGTAATGTTTACAGCAGTTTGATTACTTTATTTTTTATTGCTTTCTTTTGATTTGGCCAGCTGTGTTTGAATGTAGGTGATAGGTATGTAAGCAGTGAAACTATCAACCCATTATATATTCTATAACATCAGTGACAAGTAGCAAGTATGTGAAACTGAAGAAAACCAGCAGTAATAAAAGTGAGAGGCAGAGGAGTTTGTAATCTGTTCCAAATTGTTATCTTTTAATCATGGTCTGATATAAATCAGGCACTGTGATTGTGTAAGGAGCATGTGATATCAGAAACTGCCATTCTGGAAGAGGGCAAAGGTATCTGCATAATTAAACAGAGTCAAAGACTTCTAAATTAAGACGGATTTAACACACTTCCTTCATGTTTATATAAGTAAATGGCAGTCCATAAGCAGTAAATCAAGAAAAGATAGAGAAACTGAAAGAGTTCTGTAGTTATGTGGGTGTACATTTAGGATCAAAGCCTCCAGACAGCAAAATCAAAACAAAAATAAGTCTGCTATATTTGCATGTGAGGAAGAAAAGTAGCTGAGCATGAAAAGCTTAAGGGAGCATTATCTTCTGAATTTGTCATTTCTATGCACAATATCACATCATTAGTTACTAACTGAATTTCAACTGATCTTCCTATAGTATTCAATAAAAACACATTTTTAATGAAATGAAAAGTAAGGTTCATCTGCACTTTTCTTTTTGGTTAAAAAATAATAAGCTAACAAATAGCAGTCTCGACGATAAAACCTTTGAAATATAGTTTTCTTTTACATTCAAATCAGCTGTTAAAATAAGTGAAGTGACCTCAGTGGGTGGTATGTGCTCTCAGCTCTGCAGAGACATTCCCTTTAGCTGTATCATATTAATAGTCATTCTTAAATCAATTCAGCTGCCTGTTCTGCCTAGATGAAAAATAAGCTTTGCTGAATTAGATATTTAGTATTAGTTGTATGTAGTTGCTGAATGTTTACTATTTTTCATTCTTTTGTTAAACGTGTACTATAGTTTATTGTTTCTTCTGTATGCTTTCTTTCTAACCGAACACTGGCTTTTTACTCAGACAGACCACGTAAACAAATAGAATAAAAATAAATAAATAATAGTCTAATTGATGTTTTAAAAGTAAGCTGTAATGTGTTCTCATTAACACAGGAGAGGACTAGTAACAGCCTGTTTAAACTATTCTTATTTGACGTATGAGGCTCCTTTTCTTTCATTGTGCAGACTGATGCACGCACAGTCTCACACACCACTTGCTCACACATACTGTGCAGTTATGAAAATGTATGTTCTTCACAGCAAAGACAAAATAATTTCAGCCACACAGTTCTTGGAATCAGTTCTACTAAATCTGTTGCATATTAACATAGCACTTCGCAATTTTCTAAATGCACTAATGACCACAGTTTCAAACTGAATAATCTAGTCATACATTATATACATGTAAAGCATTATAAGGGAATGTGCTTCAATTTTTTTTTCAATATGCACATGAACATATCCATATATATCAGTGCATTTCACATCTGACATGGTTAACAGCTCTCAGCAAAAATATAATGCATATAGAAAAAAACACTAATATTATCTTTCCTGTCTTTTTCATATGTACATAGAATAATCTGAGTGCTGAAAACAAAGCAGCAGGTATACCTGCTGTCTTGGTTCAGTAACCATGCCAACGGATCAAACCAATGCAAAGAAAATGCAATTAAGCAACGCATGAGTCTTTTTCTGTCAGAAATGATAATAAGGCAAACCTGCAAGGCATGATGGCTTGCAAGTGTTCTGTATAATGATCATACAGCTCTTATGCACACAGACGGTTCAATATATCTGATTGTGCAGTTATCAGCTGCTATTCTCTGGGGGTGTACAAGAAATGAGTATCATCTGTCTACCTTTAGTTGCACATTAAGAGATGTACACAGAACTATAAATGTATACTTCTGCAAATTAGACAACAGTGTTATGGGCTGAAACAGTTAAACAAGTAGCTGTTTCAAGAAATAAGCTTCTGTTCCTTAATATAGAGAACATTTCTTTAATTGCAATATATTTCTAGCATCTCTGATAAACTTGCCATCAGTAGCTACACCAGCTAGAAGGGCCATCAGTCAAAATATGTAATCCATTACCATTACTTAAAAGTTAGGTTACTTCCTGAAACCATCATAGAAGCAAACATTCCAGGATCAGTGAGAAAAAGATGTCAGAATAAATGCAGGTGTCCAATACATTTTTATTTTGTTAAAGATTAAGAAAATATTTATTTGTTTGAAAACCAAAGAATCCCTTTTGCGTTATTTTAAATAATATAATCTGATATTTGAAGGCAGATAATTGTAAAATGCAATTTCTGAACTCCAGTTTTATGGATCATTTGTAGAAAATTTACTTTCATTCTGGATTAAAAGCTGCCCATAAAAGTCTTCAGCCTAAGAAAACACAGCTACTGTATGGGGCAAAAGCATGTAATGTATGAAAAAAATGGTGATCACTAGAGATAAATGCCTAAATGCAAGTGCAAAACTCCAATATAATCTCACTTGGGCCAGCACCTCTTCACCTCCTTCCCCTATCAGTTCCTGAACCCTGACCACAGTAAATAAGAAAGGCAAATTGTTATTCTAATGCCACTCTCCAAAGTCAATACTGCAATCTCTCTGACTCCCACAATAACTGCAGGCACCTTTCTTCTGCTATGATTTATGCATAGCCCTATGACTTTTTTTACATTAGATTCTGCTTTGCTTTTTCTAGATTTGCTGATTTTCTTCTGATTTTCCACATAAAAATAGATTATTTCAAGGGTATATTCATTATTATGTAAATGAAATAAGAATATGCAAGGATTCCTTAACAGTAACTATACATATGTTACAATCGAGAGACCTTCTATTCTACAGAACAAGAAAGTACTCTTTTTGGGCCCTCCTGTTATGATTTTAAAGGCCAGTGATATGACTAGTAATGTTTAGAAGTTGAGATATTGACTGCAGAAATCTGATACAGGATGCATATTCCAATGTGATACAGTAGTATTAATTCTCCTTACAGTTCTCATTCATACAGAATAAGTGACAACAGCTCTCGCACCTTTTGTCAGTTTTGTAGTTCAAATCCCATGGTCTTCCATTACATCCGAGTAGCAACCAAAAATTCATCTCCAGTAGTAAAAAGAATGCATCGATGAATGGTTTAATCTTCTATTTTATAAGTGTAAATGACTTCCATAGTGAATTAGCAGGTGTACAAGATGTTGGAGAAGTACATTTCCATTGTTACTCTAGTTGTTCTTGGTAGTCAGAAGAATGTTAACAATATTGTTGGCAAAGGCTGTTCATTCTGGGGATAAGTAAGTTATGAAGCTTAGGTAACATGCTGTGATGGGCAGAGGGAAAAAGAATTACCAGACAGCAGAGAAATGTTGGGAATGGACTGTCAACATTTACTCTTGGGACTGCTGTACTGCAGAAGGAGGGACAACCAATGCAAATATAAAAATGATTGGTTAAACTGGAGAAGTGGTTTTTGTTCTTCAAAAGACAAAAAGCTAACAGGCTTTGCCATTATTTGTTTACTGTAAACACTGGATTAGTGAACATGAAAAGGTGAAGAGTTACAATTAGCCATGCCTCTGTTCAGAATGCTAATATTTGAAATCTTGTATGCTACTAAACACAACTGAGAAGAAGGGAAGTAGGGTGACATTTTAAACATGTACTGTCAAATGCATATGATATGTGTCTTGCATAAATGCATAAATGCATCAAACATGCTGTACAATCTACTCTTTAATGTAGTCAAACAAACCATTAAAGGAAAAGGACTTGAAAAGAGAAGGCTACTAAAGAGAAATCAGTCTGGCTGAACACTTAAGCCACATGTGACATGGTAAAAGAGAATAAACCAAATGCAATGCTAGTCTGCCAAATAAAATATCTCAGAACAGCACAGTAAGGGATCTCTGTATACTGTAGGAAATGGAAGAAACTGACATCCCATAATGAAGATTAAAATAAGTCTGTATGAAATCAGACAGAACTTGCTGTGGCTACATATGCCAATGCATGCCAAAATGCTCAGACACAAACAAATATTCAATGGAAAATAAATGTAAAATAGGTAAACTGCATAATACAGCTTGGGAAGATATATACAGAGCAGTCAGATCAAAAATATAATGACTAAGGTGTCCAGATAACTGATCTTTCATGTGAAATGAAAGTGACTGACAGCCAGGTTCATACACCACAAACCAACTTGTATCACAAACATTTACACGGGTTGGAGGCACACTTCTTTAGAACAAAAGCGCATTCGGTTTTGCCAGGGATGACTAAATACCAGCTGCACACTAGCAGTAGCTGTCAGTAAACAGAGCATTAGATAACATGGCGTAAGAGGGAAAATGCAAGCAGTGAATGTGTTTGACACATGTCTGACCCAGCTCTGTTAGAAATGCTACATCTAAAGAAATCCCAGTCCCTCCACACCACACGCTCCAGAGACCTCAACCTCATTACCACAATCAACAGAACATGCTGGAGGGACAGGTTCATAACTCAGAGACTGCCCGTGCTCTGGAACAGACTTCCCATACATGTCAAGCAGAGCACTTCACTGGCCCTCTTCAAGAGAAATCTTGATAAGTGAATGGGAAATAGAAAGTTCACCCTGGGGATCACTGCAATGGCTCTGTTTGATAGAGACACTGGTAACTAACGTCGGGCTGCATGATGCCAGGGCACTTCTATGGGCTAGGTTTGTAACGGCTCTGTGGCCATTAGCCTTATACACACCTATGAACATATGAACATTTCTGCTGTACAAAGTAAAGAGAAAAGATCAAATCTACTATCAATCATGCAGGTGAGAATATGTTGTGTAAGAACTGCTGACATAAAGGTGTAAGGTTCAGATACTGGTACATGCACATGCATATGGGAAAATACAGATGTGCAAACCCCACAGCATCAACGTGCATTTAGCTAGGGAAGTACATGTAGGTATGCTTTCACTAGAACATAGCTGTAATTTGCTGCAAGCAGGATACTACTGGAACTGTAAAGAATATACAGTGAGATGCAAGTAACAGGATGGGTGCATATACTGGGAATAATACAGTGCTGATGTATCCCAAACCTAGTGGGGCTGTGACTCTGCACAGCAGTGGAAAGGGTAACAAAGATGTATATACTGCTTTTTTTTTTTTTTTTTTTTTTATACAGATAACTGCTTCACACATGCTGCCAATCCTGTTCTGTACATCAGTCAAAACACAGTCTGCAACTATTGACATAAATATGGAATTAGGAGTGCAGACAGCATATAATACCGTGCTTCCTTGAAGTTGTAATTCAGAGGCATTCTGTCAAAAAATGGGAATTCAGTAGTGCGGCAGGCTTTCTAAGCCATACATCCTGGAATGACAGGAGAATGTCTGCAGGAAGTAAGGAGGCCAGAATAAACAGCTGGCACGTTTCTTGAGTTGACTCTGGACTCATCAGATAGATCTCTGAAATACCTTGCTTATTACATTGTGCAGGCTGGCTAAACTGTAATAGGCCAGTCCTGTTGGTGGAATTGGTTAATTCCAGTTAGCATACCTTTCTTGCAGCTGCCATAAACATACGTCTCAAGAAGTCCACATTAGGCAGAGTGTTCTGATTTTAACTTTTAAATATGCACCCACTTTGCTGTTCTGCTTTGACAAAACACAGGTCCAATTTCTTCTCTTTCCTTTGCTCAATTGTAGAGTCAATGTGTGAGACAGCAACAGAGAGAGACCTTCTGGAGCTTGTCACAGTTAAAATTGACACTACTAGGCAAGCAATCTACCTCTCATGTGGTCTTTTAAAAATAGTTCTGCTCAGTGCTGAAGATGTGGCTAACCTATGTTTGGTGTGGCTCTAGTAACTGCACAGTGCATTTACAGGGTGTGTGTGTGTGTGCATACCTCTCAATCTCTTAGCTTTCAAAAATTATAGCAAGGGGCCATCAAAAATCATAACAGAGTCCAAAATCATTCACTGAAAATTTGCACCCCTGGGGGTGGGGTTATAAATGTGAAAATTAACCATTTTGCAAGGTGCAACCTACAAATTAGAGCCATTGTGGGACTAATGGATGCACACCTACACCACTGTACCAGAAAAATATATCCTTAATGCACTTTAAAAACAAACACATGCCTGTCTTCTTGGCTTTCTGTACATGCCAGATGTAACTATAGTTTAGTAGGCAGAACTAGTATAAACTTAGTATATTTTTTACTTCTCCATAAATTGATTGTGGAATTTTCACATACATAAACAAAAAAACAGAAGATGATTCAGCCTAGAAATGAACCATAGTGCCAAGCATTAATAAGAAAGCCACACATAGATGAAAATTTTCTTTCTCATCTGGACCTTTTTAATTTGATTCTTCCCTTTACAGGAAAACAATGCTCATTTTAGTTTTATTTAAAATGTATATCTAGTTAGAGCAATATTCCAAAACTATTTTGCTACCCAACCAAAACATTAACTATAAACTCTTCCTTTTTTGCATAAAACATTGCATTTTTTCACAGTCCCATGTCCTTCCTGTTCAGCATAATAATATAAAAGCTTTGCACTGAATAATTACACACATTCATACACAAAAACATGCAAGACCATCAATTACAGGCACTTGCATGACTGTACACCTCAGATATCTTCTTGTTATGAAATGAATGAATAAATACATACCCAACAGCTCAGAAACATATTTGAACTCATTGAAATCTGAACAATACTGTACAATCCACTGCAAACCCCACATACCCCCCTCATCCACTTAGCTCAGGAATCAGGAAAAATTTGAAATACTGCCCTTATATACTTTGAAATTTATAAGCCTAACAAGTTTTGCATCAGCAAGTATTATTTGATTACTACAATCAACAACAATTTGCCAGGAATCCACAGATTCTTTGAGGATCAAACCAAACAATAGGTAAAATTGGAGATGGTTGAGAACTATCCCCTCTGCATAAACACACACACACACACACACACACACACACACACACACACACACACACACACACACACACATATGCATGATTACAGCCACTTGCAAGACTCTGTACATCTTAGATTTTGGCTTGAGATCAAATGAATGTATAAATATGTAAATCGCCAAGAAATGTATTTTAGCTTGCAACTGTCAGAACCATACAGTGCAATCCACTCTACCTTTTCATCTTCTTAGCTCAATAATCAGAGACAAAGATTTAAACTCAGGGACAGATTTTAGATATTGCTGTTATGTACTTAGAAAGTTGCTAAAATAACAAGCTTTATAGAGCAAACATTTTCTGATGGATATGAAGTCTGAAACAAATCTGTCATTATTTAACGACCGAAATCCACAGCAATTTGCCAGATGACTACACATTTTATGGGGAACAGTTCAAAATTCCTTGAAACTTCTTGCTCAAGAATTCTATGGAAAGCTAAAAATAATGCAGAAATAAAAGTCCAAAAAAGGAACATTGTTTTAGATAGTATTCTAATTCACTTAAAAAGTTAATAGAGCAATAGGTGTTGCATTAACATGCATTTTCTGAACTACAAGAAGTATGAAATTTTAATTTACTAGCATTACTGACTGACTGTAATCACCACTGATTTACCAGAAAATTATATCTTCTACGAGGCATAAAGCCAAAACAGAAAGTAGCTAACATGTTTACTGGTGGTTTTTCATCTCCTCTTCTATCGTTCCTATTGCTGTCATATTTTTTTATTTTGCTTACTTTTTGTCTTTGTTTTATCTCTGCATATTTTTTAACTTGCCACTTCACAATGCACTATTAGAATGAAATAATCCATTTTTCAGTCACAGTTAATAAAATGAAATTGCTTCTTGTCACTAGTACTACAGCAATATGTCATTACATGACTAACTCATATCCTGTTGTTTGCTACAGCTTGCATGTACCTGCATTATTAATGTATGCAGGAAACTAAGAAAACATGCAGGCATGAGCAGCCAATAGTTTCCTTTCTTAGACTGATCTGGTTATTGAGGAGGATTAAAAACCAATTAATTTTTCTCATAATTAGCTCTAAGTGCGACTAATACGAATCATTTGTGTGTGTGTGTGTTTGAATATCTCTAATGGATATAAGATGTTCTGATACATAGAAAACTTGCACAGATAATCCCCAGACAGTCTTAAAAGGAAAAAGACAGTATTAGAAATGGAAAGAAAGTTCTGTAAAATATATAAAACCTTTTAGCTAATCAGCTGTGTCAAAGTATATGTAGATTATACACCTAATATCTTTCATATTACTGAATCCTGTCCCAACTTCATAGGTCTAATGAGCTCAGTCTAGTACTGGTGAATGTCTTCAAGATAAATGTCTCCATTACCCCAGGTTCCAAAATTTTGCTTTTATCAATGATTCTGGATCTGAAGTGAATAACTTGAAGTTCAGGCAGAAGACGTTTAGGTAAAGTTATATCCAAGCCTGTAAAAGTTGACAAAAAGGTGCAGAAATATTATAAAACTCCAGTTTTATGTAGTTCTTTTAAATCTATTAGCAAAACTATTTTCTTCCTAGAAACCTGTTGGCAGTGATTCAAATCAGAAATCACATTCTGTACTTTGTTCAGGATTTGTGAACTATACAGTTGAGGTTAATGTAAAAATATATATCTGGGTAGTTCCAACATTTTACCTGCTTTAACTCTAGGTAGAAATGGGAGATATGAAATATTTTCCTTCTAACTAAGGTATGTAGACATTTCACTAAAGGTTTGGTATTTTCTCCAATATTTTGCTAAGATCATAGTCCAATGTACTCCCCAAATGTGAATGTTCTGTGATGCTAATTACACCGATATCCTGAAAATGGGACACTCAAGTCTTAACAGAAACATGACTGACTTTGTTATTTAGTTACAGACCTCACATTTTCCTACTGTTCCTTAACAGTTCAAACACTTCCTTTACAAATAACAATGGACTTGAAAGCCATAAAAGTCCATCACCATCAAACCAAGAGAAGAGAGCACCATACACTATTGGAAGTTAAATTGTATTCCCCAGTGGATATAACACCTCTTCAAATGTGCCACTAAAACTTCAGTTTGCCAGCATGAAAAGAGACAGCTAAAGTGGACATATCTATGTCATCTTCGAGGTGGAAGAACAGTGAGCTGAACCCATCAGTTATTTCTGGACAAAGGATCCCCATAAAGCAGCTGACATCTATCAAAAGGGAAAATGAAATGGCACAGGCTCATAGAAAAGCTTATTCAAGAGAACTGAAGGAGTAAAAGTATGGAAAGGCTGCAGCTGACTTTACTGCTGCTTCTTCTTTCGGCTTTTTCCCGGTTAGGGGTTGCCACAGCAGATCACCTGTCTGCTCATGATTGGCAGTGGAGTTTTAAGGTGTCGAGTTGCCAGCCCGGCACCCAACCTTCCACAGAAGGCAAACACATACACACCTAGGGCAAATTTAGAGTGTCCAATCCACCTACAACATCTTTGTGATGTGGGAGGAAAGCGGAGCACCTGGAGGAAACCCACATGACCACAAGGAGGACATGCAGACTCCACACAGAAGGCACCCCAGCCAAGAATCGAACCAGAGAACCTCTTGCTGTGAGGCAGCAATGCTAATCGCTGCACCACCACGGCCACCCACAGCTGACTTTACTGCTGCTAATTTGTGTAAAACTGAACCAAAAACTAAGTAGGTGTAACTCCTAGTTTAACTTTAATAAAAATTTACTGAATATGATTAATCAGCTACGTAAGGAGTAGTTTAAGTCATTTTGCAAGAATTATGCAAATATTTTTGTTTCTAATTGTAACAGTGATTGGCTTATATCTGAACACAGACAGCAGTCTTAATTAAGAAAAGTGACAATTCAGGCTATTTGAAATGATTATCGAACTTGTCCAAGTTCCTTCTCATTACTGCATAATATCTGCAGTATGCAGGCAATAACATAAAACATTACAATCGTGTCTGTGCTTGTAACTTGTTTATCATATGCCCAAGACATAGATGCCAAGAAATTCACCTCAAGAGTGAAGCTGCTCTATGCTCTACTAGTTACAGAAAAAAAAATCGCTGATTGTTTTCCCTGGCTTCCAAAGCCATACAGCACTTGGTTAGCATTGTCAAAGTAGACACACATCTTACACCAAGTACAGATTACTTACTAGATAGCAGGTAGAAACAAAGTTGTTTAAACTCTGCACTGTCCTTTGCTGGCCAGCACTATCAGGTCATAGAGCCTAGCATGTGACCCATTTTTAACAATCACGCTTACAGAGTGCTAAAGAATTGTTATGATCGAGTCTCGTGCTACGGTAACACTTACTTAGTTTGTCTTTTTCTTGATAGTGGAGTGTAGTTGCCACACTCTGTGCACAACATATGTTTATACATCATACACAACTCTACAAACCAGCCATCAGCGCAGGCATTTTCGGGGGGGGGGGTGTAACCTCTTTTTCTATCTCCTACAGTGTAAGAAGCTTATAAAGCATCTCCAGTACTTATGGAAAGGTAAGACCTTGGGAAAACCTCTCCCTACGCTGATAGGTAATATGACCTTGTGACTGGCACAGGGCTTGGTATACCTTGCTCATTATAGTATTGCTCTTGAAAATATTCTGTTGGGGAATTCTAGGTTCCTTGTTAACAGCAGTAATAAAATATCTCTTTTCAGTCTTTTAACCTAGCTGCTAATAATTTAGGGGATGTTATATCCTGGCCTACTAGAAAATTCACTCTCTTCCACCTAGTCATAACACTAAATTACTTTAAAGATTCTCTCATAAGCTTTTGTAATTGCCAGCTCTGTAACTTACTTATTTTCTTTTATATTTCCTTTCAGCCTGTCATACCTTTTCCTACAGCTCCATATAGCTCTTCTCTGTGATGGCATATTTCTGCCTGTTAACACATTCTCTAAACTAGCTTTTTTTAAATTCTCTCATTTCAGTTCTTTGGATAGTGTTTCACATGCAATGCTTTTTCAATATTCACTCATTTTTTTCTAATGATCTCTTTATCTGTTGGACAGGCTAAAAGGTGTGGATTAAATCTAAGTGGCAGACAGGCTGTTGGGATGCCCAGATTTAGGAATTTTATCATGAGGAAGACATGATCTGAAACCAGTGAGGAGCAATATTCTGTTGTAAGTGCTTAATCCACAAATGAGCCAACTGGCAATACCTATGACATGGGCAATATATAAATAATCATTACTGAAGGGGTGAAGTGCCCTCCAGACAAAACTAATTTCTTTAGTAACTTTTAACGACCTGTGTATTTGAGCCATTCACATGTCTGGTGCAAAAGCATGTATATGAGATGAATGACTAGCCATATTCTGTTGAAGTGATGAAAATAACACACTAGACTGTGGTGCTTAATGCTTCACAGAAGTCTATGAAGTGATAAGGATTTATGAATAGCCCTATTATGCTTAGTTATAAGAAGATAATATGAATAATTTCTTTGCTAATGGTACTATAACAGAACTGCTATTTAAATATTGTCAAGTGTCACAGTTTTTAGTAATAATATTCTGTTACCAGATATTATATTACAAAAAGAAAAAAACAACATGAGCATCAATTTGGTAAGTCTAAACAGCCTGGGGCAATAATTATTAATAAGTAAGAACTTGCTTGCTCAGCCACTATCTTATGAGTAGCATCTGACTCCTAGATTGACCATGTGGATAGCTACCACTACCAGCAGTTTTCAAGGCAAAGGTGGAAATGGAAGTAGGTCACCAGATCTTTCTTCTGTATCACACACACACACACACACACACACACACACACACACACACACACCTATGGGAAATAGAGTCCCTGATCTGCCTTATGACATGTCTTTGGAATGTGGGAAGAAACTGGAGCATCCATAGAAAACCCGCACAAATGTTGGAAGGATTTGCAGACTCTGCACAGAAGGCACTCCATCCAAGAACTGAACATACTAATCTCTTGCTGTGAAGTAGTAACTTGACTCATTGAGCAATTATAACCTGTTTTAAGTTGTTGCTGTCAGATGTATATACACAGCATGCCTCCTCAAGCTGCCCCTCAAAAAAGACAGCCATAAGTGTGCATATGTGATATTTGATTGTGAGGAAACTGAAAAGAAAATAGCACAATAATGTATTTGTTCCCCCTAAACAGTACACTGCCTCAGTGCAAGTTATAGTAACCTTCTGTGTACATCTCTAAGGTTCATTTCTCCTAAAATTAAAGAAATAATAACCACAATGTCCCCAGTTCCTGCATAAGCTACAGTGACCTTCTCTGCACACCTCTGATGTGTGACTGTCAGAAAAATTAAAAAAAATAATGACCTACACCACAAACACAGCATTCTCTTGCTTTGACAGACCATCATAATACCATCAATCAGCTATAAATTCTTCTTGCTACTTTTTTATTTCCACAATAGCCATAACATCCATACCACTGTTAATGTGCACGCTTTCTACTAATTGTGGCTGCCTGATTTGGTGTTAAGATTATAAAAGAGATGGCGTGAACGTCTCACAAATTAAGTGACCAACTGAGCATTACATATGGGTTAGGGTATGACAGCCACTGTTGCTTCAAAGAGGAGCACCACAGCAGCTTTTGCAGGCTGAAATCCTTAACTTATAAATAAATAAATAAAATGTGGAATATTGCCCCTAGCAGAAAGGTTGCATATGCAGCCACCTAATTCACCTGTGCCTGAGGTCAGTGATGCAGGCAAGCTGATAATTATCCATAGTTGCAGTGGCTTCTGATTTTGAGATCTTCCAGTTTTAGTTTTAATCTATGTGACCAATGATGGAGGTCTGTTTTGCTGGGAATGCTAGTTACCATTTCGTTTTGGGTATACAACTTCATGTATTTCTGTTCATTTGTTTCAGAACACTACATAAGTCATGTGTAGTGAGTGAGACTTTTTTCATTCTGTACAGATGTACCACTAAGAACTGCTTGCATCATTGTAGTAATCACATTCCACTTACCCAAATGTCACTCACACTTAATCTGAGTTGGCATATGGGGTTGCCATCTTTTATTTCATCCACTGTGGCATGCAGTAATGCAGTAATTACTAACTTAAAAAGTTAACAACATTAACCACAAACAGTGCTATGACCGTTTATAAGTAAGACATTAGCATCTTGTTAACTGAGATACTTAGGATGGGCCTTTCTTGCTTAAAATTATAATTATGTCCCATGAGAGCTGGCACTTATTAAAGCAGTACTCTTCCTGTATGTGTTTCCATCAGTAGTGTGTATATTATTTTGCATCAAGTTATTCAGTATTGTATGTCATTTAGAAGATCTTGCCTTACTGACATTAACAAGTGATGTAAAAGTTGCTTTTTAATTCAAATGCCAAAAATAGAGAACACAATCAAACACTGAGTATGAGTCAGTGAGGTCGGCTATTGAAGATATGCTACAATCCACCTTTTCCAGCTGTCTGCTTATATAATCAATCAATCTATCTATGTATCTTCTTAATCATTGCCAGTGATTTGTTCATGTCATGCCTGAAACGGCAAACATAATGAGTCATCAAAAGAAAATACATGATTAAATTAACATTTATTTGCTTCTATACTCTCAGCTGTAGTTTTTAGTTCAATACATAATGTTCATGTTTTACATAAAATACAGAAAGCGTGTTAGCACAAAGATGTTAGTTGTTGTTGTAGTACTAAGATGTCTTCTCAACTACCCCATTAAAATTAAGTCCAGGAACTGCTGCATTATAGTAGCATTAAACAAGAATCATACATTGGAAAAACTATAGCTGGTACACAGAACACTTACCTCTGCTCACAACACTGAGAAAAATTAGGCTACATGAAAAGTCCGTACTCCTTAACAATGATGATGAGCATTCTCTGTCAGCAGAAAGTGCGTCCTCTCAGCTGATATCCTTATTGTCACACACTCTGTGAATCCCAAGAATTGCCCCACATTTTGTTTCCCCCTTCTCCCATCTCTATAAGAAGATAATGATCCCAAGCAAAGTATTAAAAAAGGACAAAAGAATATGTTCCTGCAACAGTTCCAGGTGGTTTCCAAGGGGTGAACAGTATCTGATACTGTATGAGGAATAGAAGATTTATATAGGTTCATAGGTTGGTACTAGGCTATCAGCCCTAGGGCCTATACAAGCCTAACCATAACAATTCCCTGGATATTTCTTCCCACAATATTTACTTTCCTGGACCTCTCTCTAGCAGGGCGACTGACGTGATCCCCGAGGTGAATATCCTACCTCCCATCCAATTGTCAATGTTCCTTTTGAAGAGGGCCAAGGAGGCACTCTGCTTGACATGTATGGGTATTCCAGAGTATGGGGAGTCTCTGGGTCAGGAACTTATCCCTCCAGCATGTTTTGTTCATTGTGATGACAAGGTTTAGATCCCTGGAGCGTGTGGCTCTGAGGGATTGGGATTTCTTTAAGTGGAGCATGTCCAGCAGCTCAGGGTTTGACATGGCCTTGTATGTTAAGCAGAGATCACCTCTGAGTAGATGATATGCCACAGAGTATAGCTGGAGTTTTTTTAGACAGTCAGCATAGGGCATCTGCTTTAGGCCTGTGATTCTTTTAGTGAGGTATTTCAGTGGCCTTTCCAGCTGTTGCAGATGTCTTGTGAGGTACATACCAAATGGTGCATTGTACTCTATAATGGGTCTAATGAGGGATGAGTACAGTGGGACAATGACCTCCTATTTTCTGGATGAAAAGTCCTTAGTGATGAAGTGTGCCACATAAAAGGATTTCCTGACTGTTGTGGCGATGTGGTTATTGAATCTGAGACCACTGTCCACCTGAGTCCCTAAGTCTCTTATCACACTTTCGGTGTTTAGTGTACTGCCACCTATGTGGTAATTCATGGGTACATGTTTTTTCCCCAAAGGGGATAACTATACATTTCTTGGCATTGAGCTTGAGCCCATGGCTCTGGCACCAAGCATCTGTTTCTGTAAGGCCCTTTTGTAGAGTATCGACATCATTTGGGGATTCAGTAATGGCTCCCAGTTTGCAGTCATCTGCGAACTTTGTTAGCCAGAGTCCCTTAGTGTTGACCTGTACTTCAGAGAAGTAGATGCTAAACAAGAGCGGTCCCAGGACTGAACCCTGAGGTACTCCACTTGTCACCTGTCTGGTGCTGGATTTGGAGTAGGCTATTTTTACAGTCTGGGTTCTGTCAGTAAGCCAGTTGGCAACCCATCGAGTGATGTAGGGATTTATGCCCAGCTTAGTAAGTTTATCTATGATTCCAGAGTGGGAGATGGTATCAAAGGCCTTGGTGAGGTCCAGATAGACTGTGTGGACCGCCTTACCCTTGTCCACAGCTCTGGAGACTGATCTGAAGAAGTCAATCAGGTTCAGGAGACAAAATCGGCCCTTCACGAACCAAAACTGGGTGGGGTCCAGTGTTTGAAGGTTGCCAATGTCTTTGTTTATAAGTTCCATGTAATGAGTTCCATGCCCTTGCAGATCAGGCTCGTCAGACTGATGGGACGGTAGTTCCCAGGATCCAAGGTGGATCCCCCTTTGTGGAGTAGGATAACTGCACCACTCAGTGGGCATGAATCCTGAGGTGAGGCTATGATTAAACATGACACTTAGGTGAGGTGCCAGTTCATTTTGTAGTTCATGTAGTACACATCCCAGGATGTCATCTGGTCCCATGGATGCTGTATTCTTAGCTTTGGAGAGTTCAGTTTCTACCTGTGTGGCCGTGATTACTGGAATTTGGCAATCTTTTGGTATTGAGATGGGCTCTTTAGGGGGTAAGAGGGGGTGAAGTTGGCACTAAATCGATCTGCCAGGATATTGGAAATATCCATGGGGTCAGTATATTTAATGCCATTCTGTTGTAGCTCGAAGCAGATCTGAGCATTGCCATTTAGATTCTTGACATAGTTATAGAATGCCTCGTGGTTGTCTTTGGAATCTTTAGCATTTTTATTTTCGTAACTTGCTTTGGCGGATTTTATGAGGGATCTCAGTTTCCTACTGAGGCTGGTAAGGGAGTTTTTTGCATCCTGGGATTTCCCTCTTTTCTGCAACAGTTTCTTCCATCTGTTGTATAGTTTGTTTATGGCAGGGGACCACCAGATTGGCTTCCTTTTTTTGGAGGAGAGCATCTTGGTTCTATTTGGGATGGCACGATTCATGCATGAGTGGATGTGCTTGCACAGTGCCTTAGTGTAGGATTCTGCAGTCGAACTTTCAGCTCCCGTCTGCATGGGTATCATGAAGTTTGTCACTTCTGACTTGAGTAGCATGAAGTTGGCTTTGGAGAAGTTTTTTATGGAGGTTTCCTTACTAGGGGGTGGGGGTGGGATGTGGATGTCAAGGGTGATTAGCTTATGGTCAGACCTGACCAATGAGGAGGTGACCACTGGTGTGGAGCATCTATCTCCCATGTTGGTAATGACCAGGTCTAGGATATTAGAGGCCCTGGTGGGACAATGGATTAGTTGATCCAGGGCATTGGAATTTATGAATTCCAAGAACCATTGGGAAAAGGTGCTGGTACCTGAGTAGTTTTCCCAGTTAATGGCAGGGTAGTTGAAATCACCCAGTATTAGGGTGTTTGGTTGTATCTTAAAATTTTCCAGTATGTTTAGAAAGGTGTAGTGAGAATCTTGGGACATGGTGGGGGATCTGTAGCAAGGTACAATTTGGATTGTAGTCTTACCTAGTGTTAGTTGCACCTCGAGAATTTCTGATGCATTGTGTTGGGCAACTAGCCTGGAAGTGTGAATATCCTTGGTGAATATGGACACTCCTCCACCTTTAGTGTTTCGGTCTTGGTTTGGTGGCCGAAAAGTGTGGTAAAAGATGTAGCCTGGTGTTGCAAGGGTGCTCTCTGGAGCCTTTAACCAGGTCTCAGTTACCGCACAGATATCGATGTTCTCCATTTTTAGGAGTGCCTCTAGAGAGTGCATTTTGATGTTTAGACTTCTAGCATTGAGTAGCATTACCTTCAGATTTTGCATGCTTCTATCTGTTACAATGGTGGCCATGCCATGAAAGCAAAATGACTCAACTTATAGAATCAGTTTTTACACATTTTGTTCAGTTAGGAAGAGATAATAATATCCCACCCCAGCCCTGTCAGTCGGGACCTATGATTTGTCCCCATGGCCTACAGATGTCACTGGTAATTTTTGAATGTATTGAGGCAACTAAAATCAGACACAGAAGTGTTATGGTAATTAACAGCTGACAGTTTTAAACAAGAATAGAAGAATCAGCTTTGCATGTGTCCATGAAGAACAAGTACTCAGTGCTATACAAGTACATTCTTCATTGTCAGTGCCCAGCAACTGTCCTGTCCTTAGTTGTAACGTGACAATACAATGAATGTGCAATAATGTGAAGCATGTATCTGTGAGTCCCTTAAACACATAAAAGACTGCGCAGTTTCTTACAAGAGATAGCAAAACAAGAAGTTATATGGTGGAATGATGTAGTAGTAAGTATGAGCAGTGAAGTTGTACGTGCATAGGCAGGGGCAAAAGCCCTGAAATACAAACATTTTTCTGTTAGGGGCAAGTAGTGATCATTCCTGGCTCTAATTTCAAATTGTGGCTCTAAGAAAGTTTTGATCAGCAGTCAGTGCAGGTATAAAATGAAAGTCGGTCAACAGTGATGCATGCATGCTAGCTAAATTTGAATATATACAAATATATAAATAATGTACAAAATATAAATACGTTATAAATAGTACTAAAATACAAACAAAATCAAATAGTTATAACAAATATGAAATATACTACCATTATTTTCACAGAGGTGCGTAGATGACATGTATGTTACTCAAGAATTATGTCAATGTGGTAATAAAACATAGGACAAATATAACATGGAGAGTAAAGAATGTCCATGTTTTGGTATCTAGGGAGACAAAGAAAAAAAGTCTTACGCCATGGAAGTGAGGAATGTCCGTTTTGGTATCTGAGGCGCTAAAAAAGGTAGTCAGTTTTTCAGATCCCCACTGCATACTCAGTAGCAGGTTATTTTCATGTCCCTTCCAGCTAGGTGGTTATAAGCATGGTTGAGTGCACGTCCTGAATAAACTGAATTTAAAGAGGCCCTATACAAGACATCTTGTTCATTTTTGTTGTTGGCAGTTATGTTAGGTTACATGTTATCACCTCCTGAACATTAACTTCATTGTCCTGGTTAGTGGTTGAATGTACAAACATCTTTTGATGCTGATGGAAGACGGTTATAAAGTGTATAATACATATTTAGCTGTTCAGTGTATAATAAATATTCAACTATTCATTAAGCCTCTATACAACTGATTCTCCCCTCACTTTCATCCCCAGCCAGTGATTCCACATTTTGATCACCTCTGTGGAGTGATACTTGACTAGCCATTGGAAGTGGCATTTCTTTCTGTGTGTCCAGCTCCCATTACACACAGTGATTTTATTCATCCATGGCCTGAATATACTTCCATCTGTCTGCTGGACAGTTTGCAATGGGTCAAAGTCCTACTAGCACTGGTAGAATTAGTGCAAGTTATGTACATGGACCCAGTGACTCAAGTGCAAACAATGTTCAGTCTCACAGAAGGGTTCCCAGTAGGAGTGGATGTGCATCTGGGTTTAGCTCTGAGGTCACTGCAGGTGATAATGGTGATGGACTACATTAGTAAACAGATCACAGGGGACAGATCAACAAATTTGCTTTGCAGATGATAAGGCATTACAGGCAGACTCTGAAATAGAACTTCAGCAAAGGACTGGGAATGGAATGCAAAACTGAAAGCGCATGGGAAGAAACGGAGTACATATAAGGCAGTTGTGATGGCAGCAAATAAGGGATGCTGGAAGAATGTGAGAATTGAAATAGAAGGGAAAAAAGTAGAACATAACTGCTTTGTGTATCTGGGAGGGGGTTGAGGAGAAGGGAAGTCTGATTGAGGGAGGTCAAAGCTATAATCAGAGGGTCTGCAGCCAAAAGGCGCAGAGTGTCAGGTGTGGTGTATGACAAAAGAATTGCAAAGAAGCAGTAAAGTCAGCTATAAAAAACAGTGGTGTGAACAGTAGTAATGAATGGTACAGAAGCCTAAGCAGAGAAGGCAGAGCAGTTGAAGCTAGAGCTGATGGAGATGAAGTGCCTCAAACAGGTAGTAGGATGCACACTGTGGGGCAGAAGAAGAAATGAGGGTATCAGAGCAGAAGTCCAATTAGCTCCAATTGCAGAGAAGGCCAATGGTTTAGGCACATGTGCAGGAACATAAAAGACAATGTGGTGAAGATGATTTGGGGCAGGCAGGAAGAAGGCAAGAGGAAAGGCAGCCTATGCAGACAATAGGAAAAAGGGGTTGATGATGCTGTCTGCTGGCCTCATCTTCTCTTCTCAACCTTAACTTTTGTCTGTAACCTCACACATCCTAGTCCTTGATTTAGGATTCATGAATATGAACCCCTTTCCTAAAACTGATAAAAGCACATTATTATAATCATAAGCCCAGCATTCAGTGGAGGCATGGGTCAGAGTGATTAGTGCTCTCTGTCCATTCCTATGTAGTGATGACTACACCTGTCAAGTATTTATTCATGGAAGAGATATGCATGTTAGCATTTATCATTGAGTATGTTAAGGAATATCAAACTGACTAAGGTGACTAGAAATGTTTCTTTTTCTTATAAACCTATTGTTAATGTGAGCAAGTGTCCAGGAAGCCATACTGTCTACCTGTATGCTGATGATCCCTGGTATACGCTGGGGATGCCATAAGTGAGCGTGATCCAAAGAGGGAAGGGTGGTGGATATGGCTGAGCTGCTGTGGAGGTTGGGCAATATCACATATCACCATTGTACACCCACCCCCTCAGGTGTACTAATTGGTGTGGGAGGGAGGGGAGCAACAGGTAGGGCAATAAGTAGAAATGCCTCATAGCTGATGGTGATGTCCAGACCCCTCAGAATGCCCTTAGGTTCTGTGCTGGCCCCAGCTCAGTAGAGAACGTCTGGAGGAAATAGAGTAGCAGGTGGATCTGGCGATGGATGTGGGCACTGGGTAGAAAAGGCCATAAAATGAAGCAAAGGGAAGAAAAAATTACTCCCAAAAAAGGAAGTAGCCACTTGTTTTCTGCAAAGATTTGTGAATAATATTTTGTTCTATGCCAGTACCCTTCCTCCTTTTTAAAATGAGTTTTCATTTTCCATTTAAAGTCATTTTTGTATACAATTGTATAATGTCCATCTAATATAAAAGGGGTTTGTATGTTACATCTAGATTCTATTTTCCCTTGAAGTCTTTATATCTGTAGAATTGTTGCTCACATTTATTTTATGGATGGCTAGCATTACCTAGAGATTCTTTACCGCTCTTGCATACCTCTGGTCAGTTTCCTATTCCACAGCTGTAAGTACTACAGAACTAGTATTTTTATTTATTTATTTAATTTTATTTTATTTATCCATTTTCATCTTCAAAAGAATTGGTGTTTATTTTTTCAATTTGTTACTGATCAGATCTGGTGACATAGCAAAATAATGTTTGTTTTTCTGTTGGTGCAACTTAACTCTTTTTTTTTTTTTTTTTTTTTTTTCTGTCCTTTCCCCATCCACTCTTTCTACCTGCCTACTATATAATATCATCACCGCAGATAACTTGCAGAGTTTGGCACCTAAATGTGATGTAATAGTGACCTAAACTCCTGACGCTTAAGATAATCTGAACTGTGATCATGGTACAAAAAGACATGTTTACAAAAAAAGTCACATTCACATTATCTTTGAGAATAAAGAAAACAAAGGAAAATTATTTATTTATTTATATTTGCTTACTGGGAAATTCCAACGGGACACAGGTCCTATTTCAGTGGAGGCCCGGGGAGAAAACCTCCACAGAACAATAAATGAGCAGCAGAGTACATGAAGAACAACTGAATATACATACAATAGCAAATAATACATACTGCAGCAAACATTAGCTATACATACAATATGAAACATAGTAATGGACAGATATACCAATATCTAGCTAGAGGCTAGGAATAAAGGTAGGATGTATATACAGATAGTACTAAGCTCAAACAGACCCATATACCTAAATCTTATTTACAAATATTGCACTAAACCTAAGCAGCTATAAAGCAGAAGCTCCACACAAAGGTGGAACAATCTAGAAGGGCTAATGGGATGGAAGGGGAAGAAAGAGGAGTAAAAGAAGAGACTGAGTGAGTAGTATACGTGGTAGTGACAGGAAGCTCGGTGTAAGTCAGTTGGATATGTATTTGAAGTTGAGATGAAGTGAGGTAGTTAAGCATGTTATAACAGGTCTGAGAGATTGAGTGAGGAGGGAAGGGGAGGGTAAAGGGTGAGCCAGAGCCTGCAGAGGAAGGAATGCAATGATCAAACAGGGTGAGGCAGGGTGGCTAGGGGAGGTAAAAGGAGGGTTACTAGTTGGTATTTGTGCATGGGCATAACCAGTGACTTTTTAAGTGAGTTTTTAGTGCAGTCTTGAAGTGATTGCAAGAAGGTAGTGTGGTTGGGGGGGGGATTGTTCCATAATCTGGATATGACACAGGAGAATAGTGCTTCTCCCTCTGAGTTCTTGGATTTGGTCACTAGAAGTAGATTTTTGCTACAGATGGTGGGTTACTGAAATCACTAGAAGGATGGGAGGCGCTGTACCCTCTCCTGTGTATGCCCCTCTATATGCCGACGTGTGACTGCCATCAACAGGAAGGAGTCTGATGGGATGAGACAATGTATTATCATTAGATGGATGTGTGAGCCAGTCATTCAATGTCTACGACTGACATGTTGGCTGACAGACCAGGCTAGCAAGATTGGGCAAATGAGAATGAAGGAAACGTGACCTCCTTCTTCTAGCACTGCCAACCTACATTATCTGATGGCAGTGTTCATCACAGGATAAAGACTGCGGGTTAATTGTACAAAATACTTTGTGTGTTTTTCATAGGTTCATAGGTGTGTACTAAGCTAATGACCATAAGTACCTTTTTAAGCCTAGCCATGCATCCCAAATCTCTGACAAGTTCTGGTACTCTTAATAAGTGCAAGCAGTGGCTTGCGAGATGAAACATTTGCAAACTGGAGCCTGGTAGATGAACCATTTACAGGCTGACTGTGTCCATTAGAGACATAAGTGCCAAACCAGGGAAGAATTTCCTATTTTCACATCCCATTGTCCAAATTACACTTGGACTGGGCTAGGGAGGAACTCTGCTTCACATAGATGGGGAGCCTGCTCCAGAGAAGGGATAGCCTTTGGGATTCATATCTGTCTCTACAGCAGGTCCTATTTATATCACAGGCAACGTTTAAGTCTTTAAAATGGGTAATTCTGATGCCATTTCTTTTGCAGATATGCAGGAGGTCCATCACGGTGGGGTCTGATAATGCCTTGTACACCAGGCATAGATCTCTGCTCAGCAGTCTCTAGGAGACAGAATAAAGGGATAGGAATTTGAGGCAGTCTGGTTAAGACATGTTATTTAAGCCTTGTATTCTTTTAGTGAGCAACTTTTGTGGATGTTCCAATCATTGGATATGCCTGGATAGGTACATACCAAAGGGGACATTGCATTCAGTGACAGTTCTGATGAATGCTGAATACACTTTGTTTATAAGCTGAACAACATAGAATAATTTCCTCTGTACTGTAGACGTGATGGTCAAGGCTAGATTACAGTCTATATGCATCTCCAAGTCCCTGACTGTTGGGTTGACTTTTAAGGGTGTGTTGTCAATATGAAAATTATCAGGGTTGATGACTTTCCAAAGGATACTGTTATTTATTTTTTGGCATTTAGTTTTAGTCCATGGCTCTGACACAAGTTATGTGTCTGTGTTAACCATTCCTGGAGAACATTAGTGTTGTTGGCAGATTCCATGACTGCTCCTAATTTGCAATCATCTGCAAATTTAGTCACCCAGAGGCCTTTGCCATTGGCCTTGACTTCAGAAAAGTAAATGCCAAAAAGGAGCAGTCCCAGGACTCCACTACTGACTGGCATCCCAATTCTAACTTTCTGGGTCCTGTCTGTGAGCCTGCTGGCTGTCCACAGTGTGACATTAGGGTTTATATAAAATGTCTTGTGCTTGTCAACATTGCCCAAGTGGGGTATTGTGTCAAATGCCTAGGCCAGGTCAAGGAGAGCAGTGTGAACCATTTTACCCTCATCAATTGCTTTGGTGACGTTCTCAAAAAAAGTCCACCAGGTAGGCATGACCCCCCCCCCCCCCTTGATGAAACCAAATTGGGTTGGGTCCAGTTTTTAGAGGTTTCCTATGTCATTACTGATCATTTCCATTAATATTCTTTCCATGTATTTGCATATGTGAATAGTGGGGTTTATGGTTCTGTAGTTGCCAGGGTCTGTAGATGGCTCACCTTTATGCAGAGGGATGACTGTTGCTGCCCTCCATTTGTGAGGCACAAAGCCTGCTTGGAGGCTACAGTTAAATAGTGATTCTAGAGGGCCTGATAGGTCATGTTTCATGCTATGTAGTTGGCATCCTGGGATACTGTCTGGGCCCATCAATGCAGTGTTCTTGGCTTTAGAGACAGCATTGAAGACCTGTCCATAGTGATAGTAAGAGGGACTATATTTGATGGTATTTCCTGAGGGGAGGGTTGAGTGGGGAAAGAGAGGTAAAATTAGAGCCAAATTTGTCTGCCAGTAGGTTTGCTATGTTGTCTGGTTCAGTATAAGTGGCTCCATTAACAATGAGCTCTGCACACAATTGTGTATTGCCACTGAGGTTGTGGACAAAGCTAAAGAATGCCTTGTAATTATCCTTTGCCTGAGAGGCCAAATGTATATCAAATTTGGCTTTGGTAGACTTTATTTTGTCCTCTGTGTTTTAGTTTGAGAGTGCTTTTATCCTGCTCTGTGCTACACCTCCTAGTTTTTGCCATGACTTTCTTCTTTGTTATACAGCTTTTTGATGATGTGATTCCACCAGGGTGGCTTGTTTTGAGTTAGTTCTGTACTTCCTCCTGGTGAGTACAGCTGCCACTATGCAGCTATTAATATGTTGTATAGGGTTTCTGTGAACAGTTACATGCAGACTGCTGTGTTGTCAGGGTTTGGGGGGTTGAAATATTGCTAGGTTATCACTTAGTAGTTGGAAGTTAGCCTTAGAATAGTTTCTGAACACTGCGGGGTAAGCTAGGGTTCTGGGTTTTATTTTCATTTCCATGGTGACTGTTTCGTGGTCTGACCTTACCAGAGAAGACATTATACAAGGGGGTGTGCAGCAGTCTTCCATATTAGTGAGGACCAGATTCAGTACATTTGCACCCCTGGTGGGTGTCTTGCCAATCTGGTCCAGGGAGTTTATGTTTACAAAATCCAGGAATCTCTGTGCCTGCACATTTTGGTGTTGTATATGATTCCCAGGTAATAGTGGGGTAATTAAAGTCACTCGTGAATATGGTATTGAGTTGGATAATGAATGTTTCCAATTAGCTTAAATACATGGTATGGGTTTCCTGGGTCATACAGGGGGGACCTATAGCTTGCAATGAAGTGGTATGGGATTTTGCCTATGGTGATTTGAATATGGAGAAGCTCAAGTGCATTGTCCTATCTGTATATTTATTTTTAATGTAAATCGAGACACCTCCACGTTTAGTCCCTGTCTGTGTAGTAGCTGATTTAAATGTGTGAAAGGCATTATAGCCTTCCACTGCTACTGTACTCTACACAGCTCTAAACCATGGCTAAATGAATGCAAAGATGTCAGCATTCTCTAGAGTGAGGAGTGCTTGTAGGGAGTGAAGTTTCTTATTTAGTCTCTTAGCATTGAACAGTAACACCAATAGATTTTCTTCATTTTGATTCACTGTGTTAGAAGTAGTTCCAGTTTGTCATTGCCTAAAAAACTAGTAAATCAGAAAAAGCACAGCAGTGTGTAGAATCCCAGTTCACAAACTTTAATGAAAATCAGCGCTTTCGTCAGGTACAAGAACCAAACTTCTTTCAGATAAAGAAAAAAGTTATCTGTCCTACTTATACCACATTTGAAATACATCGTGGTCCAACAGTCAATGAATCTAAAACAATGATACAAATTGCAAACTGCAACCTGCAACAATAATAGTAACACTTTATTTACCAAAGTCTTTAAGCATGTAAATTTTTTTTTAAAAAGCATATAGAACAAATATATGAAAAACTATTTATATACTTACAAATACATAAACAACCCCCCCCCCAAAAAAAAAAAACATTCATGCTTGTTGACAGACATGAGTTTAAAAACTATACTTATTATTTTTCAGACTGTTTTCATTTTAAAGTATTGGAGATGGAAATACTGTCATTGAGCCCAGGGGGAAAACATGCATTCAAATACATTTGGCACTATGGAAAATAATGATTATGTTCAGCGTATGTTTACTATGTTATATAATGATGTTTATACTGAAGTGTCCTTGAATTAAGTTAATGTAGGTTATAAGTACACAGATTATGCATTATCTGATATGTTAACTCGGGGACAAATTTCTGTAACAGAATTTAATTACATGACAACCACTTTGCCAAAGATTTCTGGTATCTTTGGTATACCAAAGATACACAAAAACTTAAGGCCCCCCCCTCCCCACCATGCCCCATAGTTGACTCAGGTTGGTCTAAGACTTGTTACATCACACATTTTCTTGACAAGCAACTGAAACATGCAGTATTTAAAATCCCTTATTTATACTGGGACTCCTGGCACTTTTTGACCTTATGTAATCAGATCAGTCCATTTCAAGAAGGGATTTTTATTACTGTTGATGTTAAAGATTTGTACAGTTGCATCCCACACGATGTGGGCATGGAATGGTTTTCGGACTTTCTATGTCAAGTGGTGGGTCTACATCAAGATAAAGTCAATACCCTTAGTCAAGTAATGGGACTGGTATTAAAGCATAATTACATCTATTTTGAAGGGCATTATTTTAAACAGATGGTGGGGGTAGCAATGGGCTCCGCATGTGGCCCATTGTTTGCTAATATTGCCATGGCTTGGTGGGAGAGGTGTTATTTGTTTCCTTCTAAATTTTACAACTATATTAAGATGTTTATGAGATATTTGGATGATCTGTTTATTGCATGGGTAGGACAGTTAAATGAAATTCCACATTTTATTGAGTATATTAATCAGACCACCCCGTTTTTGAAGTTTACACATACCATTAGTCAGGATAAAATAGCTTACTTGGATGTTTTAATTACCATGTCCCCAGACAATTATGCACTATGATCTTCTATTTATAGAAAACCTACCCACTCCAACAGTTATCTCCACTACACCAGTAGTCACCCTTTTCATGTTAAAAGGGGAGTGGTTAAAGGACAACTAGTTAGGGCAGCTCGTATGGTCACAGACCATCATGATTTTTTCAGGAATGTACATATATACTCAAAATGTTTTCCAATCGAGGCTACCCACCATGGTTATTGACTAAAAATTCTAATGATATGATTAGCAAGCATAATAATTGTGAATATAAGCCCCTCTTGCAGGATTTTTCCTTACATCAGGAAGATGCAAGTATAGCATCTTTGATGAATGGCAATCAGGATATTGTGCCTCAGATGGAACTGGTACCCTGAATATAACCCAGGGCAAAGAAACATTTTTTGCCCTTTTGTTATCACATATTACAGTAACAGTTTCATTATTACTGATATTTTGAATAAAAATTGGAAAATTATTAAGGGTGACCAGGATATCCAGCACAGACTGGGGTTACATCCTAATATTGTGTACAGGCGTGCGCCTAATTTAAAAAGCATTATGGAGAAGCAAGTGGTTAAGAACAGTACTAACACTGGGAAGATGGTTCCATGTGGAATGTGTAGTCAGTGCAAACACATTTTTATTGGTACAAGTGTTAGTATAAGGGAAAGAAATATTGATATAAAAGGAAAATATTCCTGTTATTCCCAGTCAGTGCTTTATGCTTCCAATGTCCTGCATTTTATCTAGGCAAAACCGAACGTAAACTTTCTCAGAGAATATATGAGCATCAATATGATACAGCCCACAAGAAGGAGACTAATATCTTATATCGGCATCTGATTAAGTACCCCCTGAACATCAATTTAAATTTGTGGTAGTGCATCAGATTCAAAAAAGTCCCTATAATAGCCCTTGGAAACTATACTTGGAACAAAAAGAAACTTGGTGCCAAATGTATTTGAATGCATGTTTTCCCCCGGGGCTCAATGACAGTATTTCCATCTCCAATACTTTAAAATTAAAACAGTTTGAAAGATAATAAGTACAGTTTTTAAACTCATGTCTGTCAACAAGCATGATTTTTTTTTGCTGTTTATATATTTGTAAGCATATTAATAGTTTTTCATATATTTTTTCTATATGTTTTTTAAAAAACACATTTTTACATGCTTAAAGACTTTGGTAAACAAAGTGTTACTATTAGGGTTGCAGGTTGCAATTTTCATTTTTTATCATTGCTTTAGATTCATTGGCTGTTGGACCACAATGTATTTCAAATGTGGTATAAGTAGGACAGATAACTTTTTTCTTTATCTGAAAGAAGTCTGGTTCTTGTACCTGACGAAAGCGTTAATTTCCATTAATGTTTGTGTCCTGGGATTCTACACACTGCTGTGCTTTTTTTGTTTTACTAGTTTTGGTTGCTGAGTTTTGTGATTGCCTAAAAACCCCACTATGTTGGGGGACAGTCCTTCGAAACTAAAAGAAAGACTGGTTCCCACAGGTGGCACTGATCGGGCAGCTTCAGGATTTTCCCAAACTTGATCATGTCCCTTCTCTCTTACAATGCATTTTGCTTTGGTTTCTTCTCTATATCTCATTTGTCACTCATCACACCAAGTGGAGTTACCTAATGTCAAGCATATTTACTTGTTTTAAATGTTAAGAAACATTCTTGTTTCTTAGAATAATTGTAGATATTTAAATAGTGTCAGCTTAATTTAGACAGTTTGTACAATTTTTCTGAATTTTTCTTGACAAAAATAGTTATTTAATTTTCCTTTTCCATTCTTGCATTAGACCACTTCTGGGAGTCCTTTAAGAAGGACTCAGTATAGCTTTTTGGGCGTTTAGCATTCAGAACCCATTACATTGACTGGCCCATTGATTGCAGAGTACAAGTTACTTTATCTTTGTTAGTCTTGTAAGACTAAATGATTTCTTGTTATTAGCATCATTCAGGCTTCTTATGGACTTTCATTTAACAGATCTCATCTTTGTGTATTGCAATTGCCACAGAATTACATTCATAAAAATAATGCTCCTGTAGGTTCACAGGTAAGTACTAGAGTAGCTGCCATTGTGGGTCATTTTAAGCCCAAACAGTTTCCCTCTAAAGTAAAAATCTAGCCCTGTACCTTGTCTGTGTGAGGTAAACACCTTAACCATTATGCCAGACCCCACCCCTCTATATGCTTTCTGTGTGATAACAGGTGGTGGCAGTTGAGGTTATGATTTGGGAGTGTATGCAACTAATAAATGAAGATCATCTAAAGGTTGCAATCATGCTTTATTATTTTAATGCTAACCATACAAATACACACACTGAGAGTGCAAAGCAGATGATACTGCAAGTCACTGATCACACCAGCATAAGTTGCAAATCAGTTGTGTTTTTCCATACAGAATCATTGTCGGTGCTTTTTTGATTACAAAACCAGCAGCGATTCATGCATTTTCCCTGATTTTCACTTTTTTTGACTGTTGTGTGATGCAGTTATTTTATACTTATGGGGGGGGGTATGTGGATGCAGTGGGTATGCATAGGGGAGCTTGTCACTCTGAATTTTGTTTTCATCAAGAGAAAACTACACATAATTGGGTCAAAAACTGCATCACCCTCTTCATGCAGTTTGACATTTCACAGTTGAACTACTTCAATCTCTCTATCCAGTCAGTGTTATTATTATAACATGCAAAATGCCACCACTAGACCAATCATTCATTTATGAAGCCTGGACCTTCAGCTCAGTTGTTTCTTTGAAAACGGAACAAAATCTAGTCCGTGTGAGCAAGCAGCACTACAATAAAAATCCAAATCCAAATGTGGCAACACCACCTTAAATTTAATTGTTGCACTAGAGGGGTAGTATACGCTGCCCTATGTGAACATTGTGAATGTTTTTATATAGGAAAAACAGGATATTAAAAGGGAGAATTTATGAGCACTCCTATGACATTTGTAGGAATAAGATTACAAATGCTTTAGCAAAACACATAATGAAATTTCTGGGTCATGAGTTTAAATTTCTGGTTGTTGAGAAGGTGGATTGTAATGCAATGTGTGGCCTATGGCACCTACATCATGGAAAAACAAGAGCTATTTTGGCAATTATTTTTTAATGCCAATAGTTGGCCAGGGCTCAATGAACATTGTTTCAATCACTTGTTTACTAAAACTATAATGCCTTGAAAGATGATTTTAGGTAGTTCTATGATCAAGTAATGTTAAGTGTCCCAATTTGTGCAGGTCTTGTGTATATTTCTAATGATTGTAAGGATTATTTATTTTGCAAACTACATTTTTTTATATATGGTCTTTATGGCTGAAGTCCAATGTATATTTCTGCCTGGTGAATATAACCTACAGTTTATTTTCTGAAGTTTTTAATTTAGTATCTTGATAGAATGTTAAGGAAGGTATAACTTGTCTTTTCCTTTTTAAAGTGTACTTTTCCTTTTTAGAATGATTAATTGAGGTGCAGTTTTTAATTCATTGTTTTAGTCCGTAAGTGTTCCTTTAACATTGAACGACATCAGTGTCAGTGACGGATGTTTTAATCTATTTAAACACAGTACTTTTTGTTTACTTTGTCTGATGAAGTTCCTGATTTTATGGGATGAAAGCACTTATCGTTTGTCAGTTTTTAACATTACCCTGCTCTGTTGTGACTTCACTATTAAGTGATGTTTGTACATCTGATTTGTATTTTTATCATAGTGTTGTTTGCTCACATGGACTAGGCTTTGTTTTGTTTTCCAACTTTGTCATGGTGGGATTACTTTACTTTTGTCTTAGCTGTTATTTTGGTAAAGTCCCAGTCTGTTAGAAATTCCCAAAACACTGCACTGTTTATGGCAGTTAAGAAAAATTGTAAACAATAATAAAAACTGGCATAAAATATTACTGCATTCAATACTGCCTTTAAAGAAAGAATAGACTTTCAAAGCTAAATCTGTTTCAGTTAAAAGCAAGTTGGTCACACAGAACAAAGACTTTTCTTTTCAGACTGTATAGATAGGGAAATCAGACTGTCCAGACACTGCAAGATACAATTCTTCTATTTGTCTAGTTATTAGTACTAAGTATATTCTGTTTCAAATAAATGCACAGTGTATAAGCCCGGTCTATCAAACAGAACTGTCATTATAGTTGAAACATTCAAAGATTAAAGAAATATTATGATGAAATGTAATTAAAATAAAAAAGTAGTTTATATAATGAAAATATCATTGTATCAGCCAGTCCTGGTAAGATTCCATGCAGGTAGTTAACACACTGTACTTGGTCCAAGATGGCACACATGAATGCAGTGCTCTGAGAACTGTATAACTGATAACTTCACAGGTACAGTCTAAAAGCTATGATATTACAAAAAGTGGAGAGGCACAGTGAGTAGCACTGCCACCTCACAGCAAGAGGTTCTCAAATTCAGTACTTGGTGAGGGTATATTCTGCATGTCCTCTCATATAGAGGGGTGGGGGTCCTCTCTGTGTTCTTGTGGGTTTTCTCCAGGACCTCCTGAATAACAATTGTACACTTATGAGCATGCTTATAAGCACAACACAGAATTTTCAACCAGAAATAACAGTCTACACAGAGAAAATAATAGTAAAAGTTATTTACTTGGGAGCATCAAACATAAAACAATGAAACAGTTTCTCCTATATAGATTCAACACCATTTGAAAATATATGAAGAAAAAATTTCCTCATGACAGCAAGCAAACTTTATCATTCATGGGACTATATGAAACTACATTCAAAGCACAATATTCTGAAATCAAGACAAAAATGTATCTACTGTAATGAGATTGAAGATCATTTTAAGATGTATTTCTTAAAGAAATTATTCCTTATCATGATACTTAGTTCTTAAATAACAAAACAACTGGAAATATTTGGCAGAGAAACTAAAAAAAGAGTATGCAAAACAGTTAAAGGTATCAATAAAATGAAAAAAAGCATATAGACATGTCAGTAAAACCAGTACTCTAGCCCATAGAAGAGGATCTTTTATATTGTCAGGATATAAATAAGTTAGCAAACTTTTTATAAATCCGTTAATTAATTCTACAACAAACATATGGACACATCATTCCACACAGACCTCACACACATGTACATACACAACAAACATTTTCAGTTGGCTGCATGTATACTGAAGTCATAGCAACACTATAATGAAATATTCCCCTTACTCTTGTCCAGTAGCATTTCCAAGTTTATGTCATGTTCCATTCAAAACTTTTGCCTCTAACACTTCTTCTTCAGTCTGTTATATTCTATACATTGTCTCCATAACCTAACAATCCTCTCCTTAATCTACCATGTATCTTGTGTCTTTAAATAATAGTCCTATGCCCATTACAACATTTCTGTTTATTCCACCATATTCTGGTACCCCACTACCTTCCACTGCTTAATTATCTCTAACTCCACCCAGAGTAGAATATGCTAACCTTTCCCTAGTTTTCAGGTCATATGGAACAACTTCTTCTATACCGAACATGAACAACTTCTGAATGCCTCAAATCTGCAGCTCATTAAACCTATCCACCTGCTCAGCCTCCTGTACAACCTTTGTACCTCAGAACAAGCTTGCATATATGCAAGCTATCATCCTTGAAATCTCTATCAGAGTACTGCTGCATTATAACCTCCATCCATTCTCAGCTTCACTGGAGTTTTGTACCACCTATGCACTACCTTCAGTTACATATTGCCATGGGCATAATTTCATTCTTATACCTAGATGTCTTAAAACTCACCCAGAAATCCTTCTCATTTTCTATCCTCCCTATTCCGGCTTACCTGTAATATGCTCCTGCTATCCCATTATACCATACATGTGGTACTCTGTATATCCTGCTTATATCTCCTTTTACACCTGGTACTCTGTATATCCTACTTATATCTCCTTTTACACCTGGTACTCTGTATATCCTCTTTATATCTCCTTTTATGTCCGGTACTTTGTATATCCTCCTTATATCTCCTTTAGTCACCTTTTTCATAGAATTTAACTGTCCTCTTTTATTTATTTATTTATTTGACATTTGTTGACTGGTTTGGTCCAGCTGGGACAGAGTCCTTTTTCAGTGAAGACCCAGGGAGAAAAGCTGCACAGTTAATACATACATTTAAGTAGACTTAGCACAAAGATAATAATACAAAATCACAATTAGATATATACAAACGCAGGTTAACATGAATGACAATTAGTCTCTACATATCAGCATGTATTAGGGTACAGTGCAGAGTAAAAAAAGAAAACAATACAGATAAAATTTACAAGGAAAAGAACAGGCGTTACAGTGAGGTAAAAGGCAATTAGGTAAGTGTTTCTAAGCTTAGTCTATCAACTGTAGAAAGTTATACATCAGCACAGATCAAACGGGCTGTGAGAGGGAGAAGAGCAGGTAGCAGGAGAGATCGTTTTAAGAGTGTAGGTTTGAGGCAGAGAGTTAGGAAAGACGGTTTGCAGTGCTGAAGTGAAGAGTGATAAGGAGGAAGGTGAGATAGTGGGTGGGCTAGAGGGATGGGTCATTCAGGGGGAGATGGCATAGGCATAGTTTATTTTTGCTTAAGTGATTTTTTTACTGCATTTTTGAATTGTAGTTTTGGTCTAAGGTGTCAGATGTCAAGTGGTAGTTTAGTCCAGTTTTCAGCTGGGTAACAGCTATAGAGGTTTTTTCGTATGTTGCTCTTGGGTTTGTGAATGGGCAGGAGATGTTGATCAGAGCTCCGGAGTGTTCCTGCTGGGGTGTAGGTGGAGATGATAGATGTGATGTTTGGGCAGAAAATGGGCTGAAAAAGAATAGAATGAATTATCTGAAGCTGAGAGAGGAGAAGGTTATGGGGGAATTCTAACCAGTTCAGTTTATGGAGTGCTAAGCAGTGATGAGAGGAGTAAGGTAGTTCTGCAGCAAATTTAGTTACCTTGTTGTATGTGAACTCTAGTTTAGTAATGAGTGAAGTCTGTAGATTGGTGAGAATTTGAGAGCAGTAGAGAACGGCTGGGAGTAGGTAGGCATGAAGTAGAGCTATTTTAGCTTTACTTGAGAGAAAGTTTTTGTTTCTGTAAAGGAGACCAAATTTTTGATGTGTTTTCTTAATGTTACTTAGAACATGCAGGTCAAGTTTTAGCTGGTCATCAAAAATGACCCCTAGTGGCTTGGTGTGGCTTTCTACTGTGATGGATGTGTTATTGTGGGACGTGATGATGAAGGATGGTTTCAGGTGGGTCATTGTTTTAGGTACAAAGAGCAAGATTTTGGTCGTCTTTGGATTTAAGATTAGATGGTTTGAGGCAGTTTTCAATGGAAAAAGGAGTTCTGAGTTGTAGTATGCAGCTTGGAAAGGGTATCAGCAACAGTAACGACTGTGGAGTCATCAGTATATTGCATTAGTGATGAGTGTGGGGTAGAGGTATATAATTGATTAGTAAAAATGTTAAACAGTAAGAGTAGTGGAAGCTAGGTTAAGGGAGGTGATGATTAGTGATCAGCAGTATGGTTTCATGCCAGGAAAGAACACTACAGATGCGATGTTTGCTCTGAGACTGTTGATGGAGAAGTACAGAGAAGGTCAGAAGGAGTTGCATTGCGTCTTTGTGGACTTAGAGAAAGCACATGACAGGGTGCCTAGAGAGGAGTTGTGGTATTGTATGGAAGTTGGGAGTGTCAGAGAAGTATGTAAGAGTGGTACAGGAAATGTACGAGGGTAGTGTGACAGCAGTGAGGTCTACAGCGGGAGTGACGGATGCGTTTAAGATGGAGGTGGGATTACATCAAGGATCAGCTCTGAGCCCTTTCTTATTTGCAATGGTGATGGGCAGGTTGACAGATGAGATCAGACAGGGGTCCCCGGGGACTATGATGTTTGCAGATGACATTGTGATCTGTAGTGAGAGTAGGCAACAGGTGGAGGAGACCCTGAAGAGGTGGATATATGCTCTAGAGAGAAGAGGAATGAAGGTCAGCAGGACTAAGACAGAATATATGTGTGTGAATGAGAGGGAGGATAGAGGAATGGTGAGGATGCAGGGAGTAAAGGTGGCAAAGGTGGATGAGTTTAAATACTTGAGATCAACAGTACAGAGTAATGGTGAGTGTGGAAGAGAGGTGAAGAAGAGAGTACAGGCAGGATGGAGTGGGTGGAGAAGAGTGTCAGGAGTGATTTGTGACAGACGAGTACCAGAAAGAGTGAAAGGGAAGGTCTACAAGTGAGACCAGCTATGTTATATGGGTTGGAGACAGTGGAATTGAAAAAAAGGCAGGAGTTAGAGCTGGACATGGCAGAGTTAAAGATGTTAAGATTTGCATTGGGTGTGACGAGGGTGGACAGGATTAGGAATAAGTATATTAGAGGGTCAGCCCAGGTTGGAAGGTTTTGAGACAAAGTCAGAGAGGCAAGATTACATTGGTTTGGACATGTGCTGAGGAGGGATGCTGAGTATATTGGGAAAAAGATGCTAAGGATGAAGCTGCCAGGTAACCAGAAAAGTGGAAGGCCTAAGATAAGGTTTATGGATGTGGTAAGAGAGGACATGCAGGTGGTTGGTGTGACAGAGCAGGATGCAGAGGACAGGAAGAAATGGAAACAGATGATCCGCTGTGTTGACCCCTAATTGGAGCAGCTGAAAGAAGAAGAAGTAAAAATGTCAAACAGCAGTGGTCCTAGGATTGACCCTTGGGGTACTCCCATCTATATAGGGAGTTTAGGGGAGATAGCAGATCTCCATTTGACACACTGGGAATGGTTGCTGAGGAAACTAGAGAACCAGGAGATAGTGGTGGAGGATAAGTTTAAATGAGAGAGTTTGTCTAAGGGGATTGGGTGGGAGACGGTGTCAAATGCTTTTGAGAGATCAAGAAAGAGACAGGAGACTAGTTTATTCTGATCTCTGGCTTGTGAGATGGTGTTTATGAAGGAGATGAGAGGAGTAGAGGTACTATGACCAGGATGAAAGCAATGTTGGGTGTGGGTGATTAGGTTCTCTTGAGTAATGTATTGTAGGATTTGTTTGTGTACACATTTTTCCAAGATCTTAGAGAAGGGTGAGAGAACTGCTATGGGCCTATAATTGGATAGGTTGATGGAGTTACCTCCTTTATGGATAGGGAGAGTGTAGAATATTTTCTAGATGTCTGGGACTTTAGCTTCAGTAATAGATTGGTTGATAATAATAGACATAGTTAGGGCTAGGCAGTTGGCAGCTAGCTGGAGAAAGAGTGGAGTGGGGAGACAGTCTATTGAGGGAGAGCAAGGTTTGAGCTTTAGCAGCAGAGATTATACCTATTGGGTGGATACAGTTTTTAAGCAGAAAGCAGAGGAGGTATTAGAGGAAGTAGAAGGGATGGTAGGTGAGGTGGGGTTAGTGTTTGGATGGTTGATAAGTTTACTAATGGAGTCTATAAAGTAGGCGTTAAAGTTAGTAGCAGTTTGGAGGGGAGTACTAGTGGGGCTTGGGTGGGGAGTGGCTGCGTTACCAAGATGAAGGATTTAATTAATTGTATGCCAGAATTTCTTTGGGTTATGTAGATGAGTTTTGGGGGGTTAGAGTAGTAGTTTATTTTGTCATTGTCATTGTTAATTGCTTTCTTAGTAAGGTTACAAAGTTGATTATACTGTTGGAGGTAAATGGTTAGTTTAATTTTGGCCCAGTGTTTCCAATTTTTGTCCCATTAAGGAGTGAGTGGAGGGGATTAGCAAGGGGATATGGTAGATTTTATTCTGACATTGCATATAGGGGCAAGGGAGTTGAGTATGTTAAGGAATATGTTATTAAATTCTGTGACAGCTTCATCGAGGGGTAGGTGTCTGAGAAAGGTCCAGTTGATAGCTGAGAGTTGACGGTTTAGTTTGTTTAGGTCAAAGTTTTTTAGTTTCTGGCATGCTTTGATTTTGTGGGGTTTAAGTATGTGAGGAGTAAAATGGAGGACTTTGGTTGGGCAGTGGTCACTGAGGGTGTCAGGTAGGGTTTCTGGGAAGTGATATTTATGGGGGATGTGATATTAGGATCCAGTCAAGTAAAGCTGAGTGGGTAGTGGGTTTAGTGGTATAGATAGGTGTAGCTACTAGTTGGGTAAAACAATGTAAGTTAATGGAGGTGGAGGGGGATATAGTGGTTTGAGTTAACCAGTCGATGTTGACATCTCCCATAATTATGGTCTCATTGGGAGGTCAGAGGAGAGACAGGCAAGAATACTTTTGAGTATAGTGATGTTATCACCAGGTGAACTGTAGATTGCAGCAATATGTGTGGGGATTCATTTTACAGTTTGCCAAAAGTAATTCTGTAGGAGAGTCTGGAGGGGAGGGGGATGATATTGGGGTTAATGTGAGGCTTTCAGTGTACATGATAACAACCCTACCTCCTTTTTTTTGGTTCAATCTAGTCTTAAGATGTTATAGCCGGGGGGGGGTGTCTTTATCTGGAATGTGGGGATTTAGCAAAGTCTCACTTAGGGTTAAGATGTCAGCGGAGTGTTGTGAGATCCAAGAGTGGAATTCAGCATTTTTTTTTACTAGGCTTCTCAGGTTGATGGAGTAAAAGGAGATGTGTTTAGGTGGGATATGAGACAGAGGGCTGGTAGTTTGTATGAAGGTACAATCACAGGAGAGGCTAGACCACGGCCAGTGTTGGGATGTATGTCACCTGCAAGTAAGAGGGAGAGGAGAGTGGGGATTGGCTGAGGCTTGGGGGTATGGAGAAGAAAGTATTTGAGTTTACCTTTAGGGTGGGTTGCTTTAAATGTGATAAGTTTTGTTTTTAGAGTTAAGGCTTTTGATTCTGTGTCAAGTGGTGGGGTTAAGAAAGAATGAGGGAGTTGAGGAAAGACTGGTGTATAGGTAGGGGTGGGTGACTGGAACATGTTTTTAGGGGAAGTTATAAGAGGAGAGGTTGTATTGGAGAGTTAGGGTGGAAGTAGTTAGCAGTGCTAGTAGAAGAGAGTGGTTTGACATGATGAACTGTAGGTGGGTGAGGTGGTGACTGTATGTGAGATGGAAATGAAAGGAAGAAGTAAGCTAAATGGCTAAAGAGTAGTAGTAGAAGTAGATGATGATTAGAGTGCATGTGAGGATGAGGCTTAATGAGTGGAGTTGCAGGTGGAAGTAAGGGTGGAGAAGGATGAAGGAGATAGGAGAAGGTGGAAATGAGGGGGTGGGCTTTAGGGGGGAGTGGTACAGAAGGCTAGAGAATAAAGGAAATTATGTCAAGGGTGGGTGGGAATGGGGTAGGGAAGAGTAGGGAGCAGAGTGAGCCCAAGTGAAGCAAGTGTGAGCGTAGCAGGTTGATCCAGCAGAACGAGGTAAATGGGAGGTACAAAAAAATCAGTAAGTGAAACCATTTTGTTTGCTACTTTGCAGGATAGTATGCTGGTCCAGGGGTGGGGGTTACAGAAAGAGTGAGATAAGGGAGATGGAGCATGGGGAGTGCAGGAAGCTAGGCCCTAAGAAGAAGTGGTCAGAGTAGGCAGGGCAAAGGAGTCCCTGGAAAGGTGAGGAAGTGGGCTACAAGTGAGACCTGGTAAATTGTGCAGTTACACTGTCATGTAGTGGCCAAATGTGAGGGACATCTAGCATAATCAGCTAAGGAACAATCAAGTCATGGGGAGGGAGAGGAAAGTGGGGAGACGAACGCCCTCGGGAGCTCTACTGCACATGTGCCAGCCCAGATGAGTCCAGTGTATGGAATATTTAGTTAAATACAGAAGTCACCCTGTTTCTGTACAGGAAAATACCATATAAATTAATAGGACTAAAGGCAGTTACTTCAACAGCACATATTTTGTGGAATAAAATGTTTCCCACATTCCCAAGGTGTTGGCTTAGCAGTTGGTCATGTTATTCAAGCTGGTGAGCTGAGGGAGCATCAATTTGTTCCTGAGCTTAAGTGGCTGAAATGAGAAAAGAGACAATTGCAGGTAAGCCTCAGGGCTCTGTGAAGAGGCAGTGCTTTAAAGGATAATGATTGAGATACAGTAGATAGTGGCTGTAACATTAGATGGGGGTTGAGTTCAGTTAGTCAGATTTATAGCAGATGGTAGAAAAGAAAACAGACAGAGGAGTTAGGAGTAGATAGAGGAAGGCAGCTAGAGTGTGTGATTGAGATAAATAGTGCAGGCTATGGCTGCCAAGACAGAAATATGGAGACAGTAGTCAAACAGATAAAGTGGGTTTAGATTACAGGAGTAAGAGAGTAGCAGAAAGTGAGAAACACATGGTATTAAGGTCAAAGCATTGGAGGAGCCAGCAGAACAGAGGATGCAGTATAAAAGAAGCAGTCCATTGAGTTGGTAATGTCGGGATGTGTGAGTGGTGGACGAGAAAGAAAAGCACGAGGGTTAGGAGGGTGAAGGAGAAGGGAATAGTGGAAAAAGAGTAGTTCGCAGCAGTAGGATTAAGTAGAGCATTAATTCAATATTTCAGTCAGTTCTAGGATGTGTGATTTATCAGTACATATCAAAGGGAAATTAGACATAACAAGTTCAGCAGAAAAATCACAAATGCATTTCAATACAGTGTCAATACACAGTTCAGAAGCATTCAAAGCCCAACAGTTAAACTCTGGCATTTTTGCTACTAACACATCAAATATATACATAGAATGTGCAATTAACAGCAGCAATAGCGATATATTACTGGGGTTCAGTGTGACCCAGAGTTTCAACCATCTACAAGTAACAAATAGCACTTTGCCTAGTTAGAATACCAACAACTTTAAGTCTTCAAATAACATTAGCAGTTCACCTAATATGTAAAGTTGGCAATTCAAGATAGTAGATGCATTATATTCAATGCAGTAGGGTGATAAACTGAAAATAGATAAATTCTTACTTGGGAGCACACAAGCTGAGGGCAGGAGAGCGTCCAATAAGGGACAACACTAAACTAATTTAAAAATAGAGCCTTTGGCTGTTATAGGGTCTTTTAGTAACCTACCGAGGGGTGGGATCAGTAACTACTGGGACTGGCCCAGCAGAATGAGGTAAGTGGGAGTTACCTTTTTGTTTGCTACTTTGCAGGATAGTATGCTGGCCCAGAGGTGTGGGTGGGGGTAGAGAAAGAGTGAGATAAGGGAGATGGAGCACGAGGAGTGCAGGCACCTAGGCCCTAAAAAGAAGTAGTCAGAGCAGGCAGAGTAGAGGAGTCACTGGAAAGGTGTGGAAGTGCACTATAAGTGAGAGCTGGTAAATTGTGCAGTTACACTGTCATCTAGTGGCCAAATGTGAGGGATATCTAGTATAATCAGCTAAGGAGCAGTCAAGTCACGGAGAGGGAGAGAAATTTGGGGAGATGAACGCCCTCGGGAGCCCTACTGCGTGTGTGCTGGCCCAGCTGAGTCCAGTGTATGGACTGTTTAGTTAAATACAGCAGTGACCCTGTTTGTGTACAGAAAAATGCCATATAAATTAACAGGATTAAAGGCAGTTACTTCAACAGCACAAACATTGTGGAATGAAATGTTTTCCATGTTTCCGGGGTGTTGGTTTAGCAACTGGTCAGGTTATTCAAGCTGGTGGGCTGGGGGAGCATCAAGTCATTCCTGAGCTTAAGTGGGTTGTGGAATGAAATGTTTCCCATGTTTCCGAGGTGTTGGTTTAGCAACTGGTCAGGTTATTCAAGCTGAGGGAGTATCAACTCATTCCCGAGCTTAAGTGGGCTGTGGAGTGAAATGTTTCCAACATTCTCAAGGTTAGCAACTGGTCAGATTATTCAAGCTGGTGGGCTGGGGGAGCGTCAACTCATTCCTGACCGTAAGTGGGTTGTGGAATGAAATGTTTCCCATGTTCCTTAGGTATTGGTTTAGCAACTGGTCAAGTTATTCAAGCTGTTGGGCTGAGGAAGCATCAACTCGTTCCTGAGCTTAAGTGGCTGGGAGCACACAAGCTAATTGTTGGAGAGCATCCGATAAGGGGGAAAGCTAAACTAATTTAAAAATGACTTTCACTTTTACCTTATTTTCTACCTGCTTCCATATTTACTCTATCTTTTACAGCTACATGGACTTTAAAAACTTGGTATAGGAAGGAAAGAGTAGTCAAAACTCTTCATTTTGTCACCCCTTTCCCATCATCACATTCTTAATCCCTTTTTCTTCAGCCACCATCTTTCAAAGCAGTCTTCTACTCTTCATGCACTTATTCCCCATAAAACCTCCTACTTTTTAACTTGAGCCACCTACCATTCACATCACAGCCCTTGTCTACACCCCTTTGTTGCCTTCCCTACAATTACACTCTGTCTGTATTCTCCATCACTCCTTAACCCAGCTAGCCCCTAGCAATATACTACTCTAAATTTGTCCAATCCAAATTCCACTTCTTCTATATATGTGCAACCTATATCTCCTAATCCTCATTTTACTTACTTGGTAGACATACCTATTACATAATATTCTTGCATTACCCTTGACACTTCCACTCAGCTTTACAAAAATGCACCAAACAAAATAAAGCAAAAGCTAATAACATCATCATATTCACCAGCTTTGCATATCCTAACATGGAAAGTCCTTTCCTGGACCACTTTGCATGTGCTGCTTTCCTTTTCACTAATACTACTTGTTTCATCTTTGACATTAGATTGAGCCTCAAATACCTTGCAGCTTCTCTTATCACAGACAGAAACTCAGCAGCTCCACCCATATTATCACTCAATGGAATAATCACATACTACATTTTGTAGTAGGTTAACTATGAAATACCCCCCCCCCCCATATTCATCAGACTCCTTAATTACCTCAGACACCATCTCTTTATGTCCTTACAGTAACATCATGCAATCATCCGTAAATAGGTTAACTGTACCTCACAAATCCTCCTCCCTCAATATAAATAACTTTGAACTCTCCTAGTTAGCACCTTAATTACCAACAAAAATAGGTACAATTAAAACTGGGCATCCCTGTTTGACACCTCTCCTAATGGATCATCCCTCAGTTTGACTCAATTTGCCACTATTTTGAACTTTTGACTGTTACATGATCCTGCTCCTCTTTAACAAACTACACCCCAAATTTGTCTTCTCTGACAAGCTCTATAAAAACTCTGACATTGTGTCAAATACCTTCCAAATATCACAGAATACTACCTGGCCTCCCTTTATCCATTCTCCTTTGAGTCCAGAAATGTTTCCTTCTGCACACGGAATCAGTTCACAATCTGCCTGTACTCTCCAACTCACACTGTCAAATCAATTCAACTTGCTACCAATGCCATTGTAAACACCTTAGCGTCTGCATTAATCACTGAAATAGACTAGCAATTTGTCAAGTTGTCTAAACCCTTAGTCACCTCAGGTAGCAACATAACATAGTTTAAATTCGAAGCTTCCCAAACACAAAGAGCACAGTGGTATATATGTAAGTGTTTAAGGAAATCCTGTACAAGCATGTAAGTAAATGCATAGAAAGAGCAATACTAAATAGAAATAAGCAAGTTAGTACAAACACCAAAAAATAAGACCCCTTGGTGGACTCCCAGTATAAATAGGTTGCAAAACAAAAGTAAGAAAATCCTGTCCAAAAATAGGAAGGGCTATGCCTAAAAGACAAACTCCCTTATCAGTCTCAACAAGCAAATCAGGGGGCTACTCAAGTCCACCAAAACCAACTTCAAGGCAAAAATAGTCTCCCAGGCAAAGGATAACCATAAGGCTTTTTTCAGTTATGTACACAACCTTAAAGTGAACACCCAATGGTGTGCTGAACTAATAGCAAATGGAACTTCTTATACTGAACTTGGGAATATATCAGATTTGCTGGCTGATACATTTAGGTTCAATTTCACTCCCTATCACCCCCAGGAAATACCCTCTACCATTTCTTTCCCAACTATCTCTACAGAACAGGTCTTCACCGAAGAAATAAAAACACAGCATCAATGGGTGCTGATAATATCCCAGGATGTCTCTTAAAAAGCTTGAAACATGACTTGTCAGGCTCACTGCAATCTCTATGCAACTACAGCCCCCAGACAGGCTTCATCCTAAAGGAACAGAGGACTGCAAAGGTTATCCCTGTACACAAAGACTGATCAACAACAGCCCCAGGGAACTAAAGACCCATAAGTTTGACTAGTCTTATATGCAAGGCCATAGAAAGAATTATCATGGACCTGATAAAGACATAGGAAATCTTCATACACTGGACCTATCCCAGTTCAGTTTCATCAAGGGTAGGTCATGCCTACTAAACTTGATGGACTTCTTAAAGAAGGTCACCAGAACCATGAATGAGGGAAAATGGCACAAACTACCTACTTTGACCTGGCAAAGACATTTGATGCAATACCTAAACTAACAAAATTAAGCACAAATCCCTATGTCACCCAATGGATAGCCAAATGGCTCACAGATAAGGCACATGAAGTTAGGGTGGGAGAATTTACCTCCACCAGGAGGCCTGTTATAAGTGGTGCTCCACAGGGCTCTGTACTGGCACCTCTCCTCTTTGGAATATACTTCTCTGAAATCAAGGCAAATGTAGAGGACCTTTGAATGACCAAATTTGCTGACTGCAAGTTGGGTGCAATTACTAAATCCCCCAAAGATGTTGATATCCTCCAGAAGGGTCTCACACAGACAAATAACTGGTGTCATAACCATGGCCTAAGACTTGATGCAAACACATGCATAATTATACACTTTGTGAAGACAACCACCCCTGTAAATTACAACCTTGATAACTCTACCCTAGGAGTAGACCCAGTGGTAAGAGACTTTGGAACTCAGGTTGACAATAACCTGAACTTTGATCACTATGCGTCCATGGTAGTAAGAAAATCCTTCTACGTGGTGCAACTTATAAGCAAGGGCACAACATCCAGATCTAGGGAAATCATAGTCCCACTATACTCAGCCCTCATTAGATTAATAATCAACTACAGTGCACCCTTCAGCAAGTACCTGACTAGGCATTTGCAACAAATGGAGCAGCTGCAGAGGTTCTTCACTAAAAGATTACAGGAAGTAAGTAATATGTCCTATGCAGACAGCCTCAAAGCTTTGTCCCTCTACTCGGTCTTCTACAACTACTAAGAGGTGATCTAGTTTTAACCTATAAGGCATTCTCCGATCCATCTCCGATGGATCTGCTATACATTCACAAAACAAACAGTACTAGAATTGTAGGATCTAAGGATCTAAACCTTGTCTGTGAAATACACAAAAGAAGTTGCAGGGGCAGGTATGAGTTTCATATATTACTCCTCTGGAACAGACTCCCCATTATGTGAAAAAGAGCTCTTCCCTAACCTATTCAAATGCAATTTGGACCAAGGGATGGGAAATCACAAACTCATCTCTGGCTTGCTGCCTGTGGTCCTTATGGAAAGGGGCAGTTTGTAGATGCCCTAAGGCAAGGGTCTGCAACCTTTACTATCAAAAGAGCCATTTTTGGCCCCTCTCCCACCAAATAAAATTCATCAGGAGCCACAAAATCTAGTTGACCCCTAAAGTGAAGATAACACAGCGTATAAAGTTTTATATATAGTTATTCTACTAAATATAAAAGAACTAAGGTTATAAGAACAATATTTAAAATCCATCCCTACTTTTGTTCCTTCATTGGGATTGCTCCATTGCTCTATGTGTGCATGTGTGTGTGTGTGTGTGTGTGTGTGTGTGTGTGTGTGTGTGTGTGTGTGTGTGTGTGTGTGTGTGTGTGTGTGTGTTTGTGATATCTCTTGACCTATTAGAACAAGAAATCTGGACAAAGCCATAAATAATGGGGCACAAAGGCCCAAAAATAGGGACACTTTAAATATTGCTCTTACAAACTTAGAAAGTTGATAGAATAACAGATTTTGCATTAGCATAAATTTTCTGAAGGGTATGAAGTCTGAAAATCAAATGTCTATTTCTTCTGACTTCAGCCCTCAATGATTTGCCAGAAAACCATAATTTTGAGAAACTGGCCAAGAAAAACGAGGCAAAAGTCAGGACATTCTGCAAAAATCTGTACAATTGAGGTGTGTGTGTGTGTGTGTGTGTGTGTGCGTGCGTGTGCGTGTGCTCGTGTTTGTGTTTGTGTGTGTGTTTGTGTGTAAAATGCATGTTAACAGAAGCCATGTTATTCTAGCAAGTATCTAAGTTTATATGAGCAATATTTAAAGTCCGTCCCTATTTTTGTTCTTTTGTTCCCCTTTATTTGTAGCTGTGTCCAGATTTCTTGTGGTAACATTTTGAGAGGTATGAAAACCTTTCAGGAGATGCTGCTGCTGCTTCCAGGGGACTGCTCAATTGCTCTCAGTGTGAGTGGAATGCATGGCAACAGAAATTGTGTTATTCTAGCAAGTTTATAGGTTTATAAGAGCAATATTTAAAGTCCATCGCTCGAGCACTCTCAGTGTGTGTGTGTGTTGTGAGGTAGAGTGGCCATTATTTTTCAAAGCTACAGGGAGCCACTGCAGAGGGGTGGAAGAGCCATATGTGGCTCCAGAGCCACAGGTTTCAGACCCCTGCCCTAAGGCAAAGGAATATATCAAATCCATTCTAGCTTGTGGGCATTGATAATTGGGAAAATTGGGGCATGAATGGTTAGGCTTAAAAAGGCTCTTGGGCCGCTAGCCTAGTAACCTCCTATGATCTTATGATCCTATAACCACCCCTTATTATTTACTGATTTACATATTTATTTTTGGCAGAACAACTAATTCAGTTGTTCCTTTTTCATGCCAGTGAGTACAAAGCTTTTGAACAACTGCCTTGCCTCAAGTTGTTATAATAAAAACAACACAGAGATAATACAATATATAGAAAGAATGAATTAGAGGTTTATCAGGTTTCACAAAAAGGCATAGCACATACCTCTCAACCTCTTAGATAGGAAATCTTCACATTACCACATATAAAGGGGGACAAAGGACCCAAAATATAAACACTTTTTAAATATTGCACTTACACTCTTAGAAGATTGATAGAATGGGTCTATATTATAACATCGGAGTTGTAAAACTTTGAATGTTATAATATCGAACCCACTACATCGAAGGATGAAAATAGCAAAGCCCCGGAACATCGAATTCTTACCTAAGGCAAGATTTCGGTGGGCCGTTCCATGGCTTTGCTATTTCCTCCACTGTGGTGCGATAGTTACGGACCTTAGAGTTAGGGTGTGGGTTAAGGTAAGTGGATAGGTAGGAATGTATGTATGGTGTACTGTAGGGCTGGGTTTTGTTAACTGTATGTGTGTTTCGTAGGGTATGTGTGCGATAGTTACAGACCTTAGGGTTAGGGTGTTGGTTAAGGTAAGTGGATAGTTAGGAATGTATGTATCAAACAATTGTGGTAGCCGTAGCTGAATGCTATAATACTTTATTATGAAGTGCTTTTCGTTCGAAGCCTATTTAATTGATAACATTTAAATAGCAGCACAGTTAGATCAGCTGATACACTTATTTAAAGTGATATTCATCCCTTTCAGTGTTAATTTAAAACCTTTCAATATTAAAAAATCCTACTTATATTCTACCCTATATGTTAAAATATAATCAGACATTCCTGAATAATACATAAATTTAAATTTAAAATTGCTTTGATAAGACAATCAAAAAACAATAAAGGAAACAGTAAAAAATAAAATAAAAAAGACTGACCGTGTAATCCAAAGCAGCTTATATCTATGTTAGCATATATCTCTCACTTAAAGTGAATTTCTATACATGTGCAAATGCATGCCTACTTGCATAATCATTACAGAAATATTACATAAAATATAATACTGTATGCAGAATACGTACATGTGTATATCTAAATAAACATATACGTATCTACATAAACTTTTAATTTTTAGAATAGGCATTATAGAACACATGCCATTCAATCCAGGTGTATTATATGCATATAATCAAATTTGCCATATTAATTCCATTCTTTCAAGCTCTGTTTCTAATGGTCCCCCTCTCATATTGGTTACCACCTGAGCTAGAACCAAAATTTGAATTCATGGTTAGAATATTCTGAAATATGCTTAGCTAATGCATTGTCTTGTTTGAGTTTACTTATACTATATATGTGTTCATATATTCTGTCTCTTAGTCTACGTATTGTCTTGCCAACATAAAAGCAAGGGCAATATTGACACTTAGCAAGGTAGACCACCATTTTTGAGTTACAATTATATTTCCCGTTACTTATCGGATCAATATTATTAATAGATAGTGATGTTCCAACCAGGATATATTTACAATATGGGCAAGAGCCACATTGTTGCATTCCCTTCTGATTAGTGCCCCTATTGTGTATACATTCAAACAGGTTTTTCAAATTTTTGTCCCTTCTTGAGGTAAATTTCGGTGTACTAACTAATTTTTCCAGTAGTTCTTTATCTTCTGTAATTATATTCCAGTTCTTACATACAATGTTACTTATATAATGGTAGTCCACATTGAATGTTAGAAAGACTCGATTCTTAAGAAATATGTAGTAACAGAAACTGTTATATGTACAGACTCCTGGTCCTTCTTAGAAAAGATTAATGATATAGAATTTAATGAGCAATACAACTTAATAACGATGGATGTAAGGGATTTATATACCTCAATACCACAAGAATTAGGTATTGAATGGGTTGTTCTGAACCTTACAAATAAAGGCGCACCACCATCAGAAATAGTACTAGTGGAAGAACTATTAAATATTGTATTGTCACATAACTATATAATTTCTAAAAATAACTTCTACCATCAAAAAAGTCGAGTGGCAATGAGCTCTCCGTGCGGTTTTAGTTTTGCAAACTTAGTCATGAATTATTGGGAAAGGTCTTTTGTATTTAATAATGAAGAAATTAATGGACAAATAGTGTACTTCACACACTTTTTGGACGATATATTTATATTGTTTAAAGGTATTGAAGAACAAGCAAAGGATCTAATTCAATATTTCAATCAAAGTACAGAATTTCTTGAATTTACATATAATTTTGATGAAAACAAATACCATTTTTGGATGTGTTATTAATTAAGAACACTATTGATAAAAAAATATGAGGCAAAAATATATCGAAAGCCCTCCTATTCAAACACATTTTTACATTTTTCAAGTGCCCATCCCAACCACCAAAAGAAATCGGTGGTAAAGGGACAATTAGTAAGAGCGGCACGAATGATTTCAAAGGAGGAGGATTTTAATACCGAATGCCAGCTATTAAAACAAATGTTTATTAAAAGGGCATACCCTAGTACTTTGATAGATAACATTATGGATGAAGTAGTAGATAAAAGAACTAGGTACTTTCTTGGAAACGTTATGGATGAAAATTTCAGTGGGGTAGTAGTAAACTCTAATACGTCAGTAGACTCAGTGGAGATATCTCCAAATAGCATGAAAACTATTGACACTCCATCTTTTGTGTCTAGTTTCGTTCTAACATTCAATGTGGACTACCATTATATAAGGAACATTGTATGTAAGAACTGGGATATAATTACAGAAGGTAAAGAACTACTGGAAAAATTAGGTAGTACACCAAAATTTACCACAAGAAGGGACAAAAATTTGAAAATCCTGTTTGAATGTATACACAATAGGGGCAATAATCGGAAGGGAATGCAACAATGTGGCTCTTGCCCATATTGTAAATATATCCTGGTTGGAACATCACTATCTATTAATAATATTGATCTGATAAGTAAAGGGAAATATAATTGTAACTCAAAAATGGTGGTTTACCTTGCTAAGTGTCAATATTGCCCTTGCTTTTATGGTGGCAAGACAATATATAGACTAAGAGACAGAATATATGAACACATATATAGTATAAGTAAACTCAAACTAGACAATGCATTAGCTAAGCATATTTCAGAATATTCTAACCATGAATTCAAATTCTGGATTCTAAATCAGGTGGTAACCAATATGAGAGGGGGACCATTAGAAATAGAGCTTGAAAGAGTGGAATTAATATGGCAAATTCGATTATCTGCATATAACACATCTGGATTGAATGACGTGTTCTATAATGCCTATTCTAAAAATTAAAAGTTTATGTAGCTAAAAATATACATATATGTTTATTTAGATACACACATGTACGTATTCTGCATACAGTATTATATTTTATGTAATATTTCTGTAATGATTATGCAAGTAGGCATGTATTTGCACATGTATAGAAATTCACTTTAAGTGAGAGATATATGCTAACATAGATATAAGCTGCTTTGGATTACACGGTCAGTCTTTTTTATTTTCTTTTTTACTGTTTCCTTTATTGTTTTTTGATTGTCTTATCAAAGCAATTTTAAATTTAAATTTATGTATTATTCAGGAATGTCTGATTATATTTTAACATATAGGGTAGAATATAAGTAGGATTTTTTAATATTGAAAGGTTTTAAATTAACACTGAAAGGGATGAATATCACTTTAAATAAGTGTATCAGCTGATCTAACTGTGCTACTATTTAAATGTTATCAATTAAATTGTAAAACATCTGAAGAAGTTCAAATATAGGCTTCAAACGAAAAGTGCTTCATAATGAAGTATCATAGCATTCAACTACAGCTGCCATGATTTTTTTGGATTTTGAAGTTTTATTTGTATGTTTTGAGGAATGTATGTATGGTTTAGTGTAGGGTTGGATTTTGTTAACTGTATGTGTGTGTATTAATTAGTTTGTTTGTGTATAGTTTCGTAGGGTATGTGTGCGATAGTTACGGACCTTAGAGTTAGGGTGCGGGTTAAGGTTAGTGGATAGATAGGAATGTATGTACGGTTTGTGTAGGGTTTTGTTAAGTGTATGTGTGTGGTTTATTTATATTGGTGTTCTTGTGTTGTGTGTATGTTTCTCAGAACAGCAAATTTTTTCCCAGGGGAAAAAAGTCGTTATTCTGAGTGTTCACTGTTATATTTCGAAATTCCAAGTTCGAACTTATGGTGTTCGATATTTTGGAATTTCGAATATATGAAATAGACCCGACAGAATAACAGGTTTTGCATTAGCATGAATTTTCTGAAGGATATGAAGTCTGAAACTCAAATGTCTTTATTATTTTCTGACTTCAGTCCTCAATGATTTGCCAGTCATTTGCCAGAAAACCACAATTTTGTGAGAAACGGACCAAAAATATGAGGCAAAAGTCTGGATAGTTGAGAGCTATGCCTATGGCATAGTCATTTAATACAATCAGAGAGATAAAGAATGAACATAGTAGTAGGGTGATAGCTCAGGGATGTGTTACTTTACATGTATGATGAGAACACAGAATGGTGTAGAACACTTAACTGTAATCAGAATTTACAAAACAACAATATAAAGGACCAAAGAATGAAAAAAAAAGGAGAGAGAGAAAAATTATATTGGGGATGTATGGTCATTTCTCTCAGAAAGTATGCTCAGTATAAATATTTTACTTGTACAATGTCACATTGTGACTCAGGTTGTGGGTGAAAAGGTCAGTTTGATCAAACTACCCAGTTGTTAATTGAAAAATAAACAAAGTAACTGAAAAAGTCATAATTTTAACTTGCAGAAAAGAAAAAAAATCCTGATTGAAACATCTATAATTTTAGTGGAAAATGATCAAGACAGGCTGTGATGGTGATCATATTGGGTGTGTTATCTATCTATTGTTTTAAACATTCAGCACAATTAAATACTACAACAGGACACAGATGTTTATACTTTTGCCACAGGTGGCTACACAGTGAGGAAGGCACACAACATTTTCCTGATAAACACCCAAAAAATGAGATGCTTATGTTAAAAGTGGTAAGAAACTGAATCATAAAATATAAAAAGAAAATAGTGGCTGTTGTGTAGGACTTCAACCCAGGACCACAAACTTTCTATGCTGTTGTTGCTGCCTCCAGAAGTGTAGCTATGGTAGGGTGAAGGGGGCAGTCTCCCCATGAGCCATGTGTTAGTGGGTGTGATTGGCAGATCCATTTTTTATTTTTTTTTCTGTGCACATCAACATGCGTAACAGTAGACCATGAAGACATTAGCATCTAGAGCTCTTTAAAGAAGCCACGCCAGATCACAGAAGTGACTGGTTTTGCTCTCATGTTGTGTTATGTACTAAATTCCCTTAAGATGCTCTTTTCTTTTTCAGATTGGAGTTAGTAGCATGGTGATTTTACAGTCAGATTATATAAACACACATATACACATACACACACACACACACACTAGAAAACTCCAGTTTAAGCATTGTTTTACGTTTAAATGATGAACGATGACAATAGAACATTGGCTCTTGCCTGGTACTTAAGCTCAGGACTCCAGATTCTATGCTAGTGTCAGTGTCGCTGGACTAACTAGCAGCCTCTGAGCAGCTTGGCACTGAGTTTACACACACACACACACACACACACACACACACACACACACACACACACACACACACACACGGGAAACTTCACTGATGGCCCATCATAAAAGATGTGTTCAGCAGAACAAGGCTGAGTAAAAACATTAGTATATTGGCATGTAATACTGTGTCAATGTGTAACTAAACACACTGCAATGGTGGTGCCTCTGTGGACAGTCTGCTACTCACCTAGATGCAAACATGCAAGCATTCAGTAGGGTTTGTTCACACACTCTGATAAAACAATGTTCTTGATAATGAGAGCTCCAACAGTAATGGATCCCTTCATCAGCATAGCACACTAATGACCTTTGGTCCACATACATAGCAAAAGAGCTGGGAAATATTAAGTGTCACATAGCTCACAACATCAGTGTACTACCCAACAACAGCCCCTAAGGCAAGACAATGTACCTAACACTTTAGTCATAGGTGACTCTATAGTCAGGCACACTGATGTCCCACTCACCAGGCTGAACAAGGAGAAAATTACAGTCAGCTGCCTGTTGGGTGCCAGGATCAGTCACATAACGTATGCACTCAAGTCACCACAACAAGTACAAATATGACTCTGTCATTGTCCATGCTGGAGTGAATGACTTGAGACATACCTCCCTGGACTACATGAAAAGAGACATGGAAGAGCTTTTGGATCATGTGGCACAGGCAGGTATGACCATAGCCCTGAGTAGCATCCTGCCATCACCCAGAATAATACCACAATATAAGGACAAAAGGATTGACTTCAACAATAGGCTAAGCTTCTGGTGTCATTCAAAGGGGATCCAGTATCTGTCTGCCTGGGACGACATGACTGACAGAACACAATGCTTTGCCAGAGATGGCCTGCACCTGTCACCCCTGGGATTCAGGTTACTGGCTAAGGCTCTTGCCACCCCTGTAGTGCCTTTTTAGGCAAAGTTCAAATGACAAAACCACCACCATAACAGGTACAAGCATGCAAATTCTGAAGGTAATGCTACTCAGTGCTAGAAGTCTAAACCTCAGAATGTACTCTCTAGATGCACTCCTAAAAATAGAGAACATCCATATCTGTGCAGTAACTGAGACCTGGTTCAAGGCTCCTGAGAGCACCCCTGCAATAAGGCTACAACTCTTACCACACTTTTCAGCCACCAAACCAGGACCGAAACACTAAAGGTGGAGGAGTGTCCATATTCACCAAGGATATTCACACCACCAGGCTAGTTGCCCAACACAATGCATCTGAAATTCTCCAGGTGCAACTAACACTAGGTAAGACTGCAATCCAAATTGTAGCTTGCTACAGATCACCCACCATGCCCCAAGATTCTTACTACACCTTTATAAACATATTGGAAAATATTAAGATACAACCAAACACCCTAATACTGAGTGATTTCAACTACCCTGCCATTAACTGGGAAAACTACTTGTGTACCAACACCTTTGCACAACGGTTCTTGGAATTCATAAATTCCAACACCCTGGATCAACTAATCCATAGTCCCACCAAGGGCTCCAATATCCCTGACATGGTCATTACCAACATGGGAAATCGATGCTCCACACTTATGGTCACCCCCTCGTTGGTCAGGTCTGACCGTAAGCTATTCACTCTTAACATCCACCCCCCCCCCAGTAAGGAAACCTCAATAAAAAACTTCTCCAAAGCCAACTTCATGCTACTCAAGTCAGAATTGACAAACTTCACGACACCCATGCAGACAGGAACTGAAAGTTCGACTGCTGAATCCTATACTAAGGCACTGTATGAGCACATACACTCATGCATGAATCCCAAATAGAACCAAGATGCTCTCCTCCAAAAAAGGAAGACAATCTGGTGGTTCCCTGTCATAAACAAACTTTACAACAAAGGGAAAAAACTGTTTCAAAAAATAGGAAAATCCCAGGATGCAAAAAACTCCCTTACCAGCCTCAGTAAGAAGCTAAGATCCCTCATAAAATCCTCCAAAGCCAGTTACGAAAATAAAATTGCCAGATTCCAAAGACAACCACAAGGCATTCTATAACTTTGTCAAGAATCTAAATGACAATGCTCAGATCTGCTCTGAGCTACAACAGAATGGCATTAAATATACTGATCCCAAGGACATTCCCAATATCCTGGCAGATTAATTCAGTGCCAACTTCACCCCCACCCCCTAAATGAACCATCTCAATACCGGAAGATTGCCAAATTCCGGTAATAACGGCCACACAGGTAAAATACGCACTCAACATAGCTAAGAATACAGCATCCATGGGACCAGATGACATCCTGGGCTGTGTACTACATGAACTACAAAATGAACTGGCACCTCACCTAAGTGTCATGTTTAATCATAGCCTCACATCAGGCTTCGTGCCCACTGAGTGGCACACAGCTACAGTTATCCCACTCTACAAGGGAGGATCCACCTTGGATCCCAGGAACTACCTCCCCATCAGTCTGACTAGCCTGATCTGCAAGGCCATGGAACGTATTATTATGGAACTTATAAACAAAGACATTGGCAACCTTCAAACACTGGACCCCACCCAGTTTGGGTTCATGAAGGTCCGATCTTGTCTCCTGAACCTGATTGACTTCTTTGAATCAGTCTCCAGAGCAGTGGATAAGGGTAAGGCAGTCCACACAGCCTATCTGGACCTCGCCAAGGCCTTTGACACCACCCCCCCACTCTGGAATCATAGATAGACTTACTAAGCTGGGCATTAATCCCTATGTCACTCAATGGGTTGCCAAACTGGCTTACTGACAGAACCCACACTGTAAAAGTAGCCGACTCCAAATCCAGCTCCAGACAAGTGACAAGTGGAGTACCTCAGGGTTCAGTCCTGGGACCACTCTTGTTTGGCATCTACTTCTCTGAAGTACAGGCCAACACTAAGGGACTCTGGCTAACAAAGTTTGCAGATGACTGCAAACTGGGAGCCATTACTGAATCCCCAAATGATGTGGATACTCTACAAAAGGGCCTTAGAGAAACAGATGCTTGGTGCCAGAGCCATGGGCTCAAGCTCAATGCCAAGAAATGTATAGTTATCCCCTTTGGGGAAAAAACATGTACCCGTGAATTACCACATAGGTGGCAGTACACTAAACACCGAAAGTATGATACGAGACTTAGGGACACAGGTGGACAATGGTCTCACCTTCGACAACCACATCGTCACAACAATCAGGAAATCCTTCTGTGTGGCACACCTCATCACTAAGGGATTTTCATCCAGAAAAAAGAGGTCATTGTCCCACTGTACTCATCCCTCATTAGACCCATTATAGAATACAATGCCCCATTTGGTATGTACCTCACAAGACATCTGCAACAACTGGAAAGGCCGCAGAAGTATCTCACTAAAAGAATCACAGGCCTAAAGCAGATGCCCTATGCTGTCCGCCTTAAAAAACTCCAGCTATACTCTGTCGCATATTGTCTACTCAGAGGTGATCTCTGCTTAACATACAAGGCCATGTCAAACCCAGAGCTGTTGGACATGCTACACTTAAAGAAATCCCAATCCCTCAAAGCCACATGTTCCAGGGATCTAAACCTTGTCATCACAATAAACAAAACATGCTAGAGGAATAGGTTCCTGACCCAGAGACTCCCCAGACTCTGGAATAGACTGCCCATACATGTCAAGCAGAGTGTCTCTTTGGCCCTCTTCAAAAGGAACCTTGACAATTGGACGGGAGAAAGGAAATTCACCCTGGGGATCACGTCATTCACCCTGCTAGATAGGGGTCCAGGGAAGTAAATAGTGTGGGAAGAAATTGACAGGGAATTGTTATAGCTAGGCTTATATAGGCCCTAGGGCCAATAGCCTAGTACCAACCCATGAACCTGTGGAATTGGTGGTAGTGTTAGGTAACTATAACTGAGTTCCATTACCAGCATGTTCTAATTCAGCAGTGTTCCCTTTTAAGTTTTCAAACAATAAGAAAGGCAGATTCCAATGTACCTTAGGCATCATGAGTTGAACAGGTATATTACATTGTGTATATGATTTTTACAAGTACAGGGTAACCTCACATAATATGTTGTATTCTATGCCTTATGTTGTACCCATTACTGTATCTGGATATTCTGGAAGACTGAAAGAATAAACAGCTTGCATAGGGCCACGCAGTACTTAGACAAACGTTCTGCTCTTTCATAGTTAGCTTTTTGAGGTAGTAGTTTAAGTAATTTATTACGATATCCTATGTAAGTTTAATTTACTAGAAGAGAGACAAAAAAGCTGAACTAGTTGCGTGGGAATCAAGGAAAGTAAGTGTGTGTGCATTACAGTAGTACAGAATGGAATGGATATTACTGTTCACAGCCATGTAACCCACATCACAGAATATAGACACTTATGAATCTTCTAAGAAGGGGAGACAATACATACATAGATATCTGTCTGCATAATAGATGGGCTTATTAGATCTTATTGTATGAGCTATTGTATCATCCAAAATAATACATTTTGCCACCATTTATGTTTATTCCACAACACTCCATATGGTGACGTTGAACACCAAATTTATACCACTGTTGACAGCCTGCGCAAAAGCAATACTTTACCAAGTCACCTTCCTGACCATGTATGGCAAACTGCAGACATGTATGGCCAGTCAGGTGAATTATGTGAGGGCATTTATGTATAGTATTACCCAGTGATGTGTGACACGTAAACAATGAAGCTAAATACAGAACTGAAGAGCAAAATGGTACTGGACAGATATAAAAAATGTGGGTTATTTACACTAATGGCCCTGTTGGATGCAAGTATCTAATTACAATACAGTGTTCCTGCTAACATACATCCATTCTCATACTCCCCATAAATACTTAAGTATTATCTTACATCACTTTTTTTTCCCTTTCAAAAACTTCCATGTGTCAATCTATAAGTAATTGAGTATGATGTTATTTCCGGAGTGTGTGTGTCTGTATCCCTTTTACTCAGACAGAAATTTTTCCCACCTGGTTACTGTTGTGTTCTTAAACACCACTGTCTTAGCCTGCCCCTTATGCTAATTTGACCATATATCTCTTTTCCTCTCTGCTTTTACTGGCTGGTATGAGTAAACACAAAATTATCATTTTGTGAAATCACTCCCCTTCAACTATTTAAATTTATTGGCCATCCTACTGTATTCCATAGTACCAGAATACAAAAGTGACCACCCCCTTTCAATCTATCTTGCTGTTTTAAAAATTGTGACTCTCCACTAAAACTTAACTTTTTAGACAGGCAAAACTTAAGTTACCTACTTTCATATCTAACTCCTCTAGTGTACACTGCAGCGTTTAGGAAAATACATTTTTTTCATCTTACCTTTAAGCATCTATTGCAAGACCACCAGTTATTGGAGAGTCCACCTTCTGCCTCTCAGTAGTCATCTTGGGATTAGTGCTTCTGTGTTCTCCTGGTGAGAGAAGGAGTGCAGTTACATTATTTCCTGGAGACTGCTGATCACCAGAAAGCTTAATAACAGCTTTATAGGTGACAGCTTGGAATCTGTGCTTATATTCTGATCCTGGTGAGAGTAGTAGCACAGTGCATTGATTCCTGACTCTTTCTGGTTGGAGAGTAAGTGTCTGTGCTTAACGTACCTGATTGGTCTGGTTGCTATTTGAGGCATCCGCCAGAAAAAGGCTACAAGCCTGCAGACCCTTGCATCATCTGGGACAAGACTGTGGATCAACAAACTGGCTATGAACTCCTTCTCTTCTTGGGATTGGAACTAACATTTTGCTTCTGGTGAGAGAAGAAGCAAAGGAGTATTGTATCTCAACAGAGTGAAGCTGTGCTGAGACCAGCATTAGTAGTAGCCATGCAGTAGCTATTCATGCGACTCCCCTCTTTTCATCATTCTTGACAAGCTAATTCTTTATTTTCAGTAAGTACTGCTTGATTTCTTCCTAACTTTAGAATATCTGCCCAAATACTTCATCCTTAAACTTTTAGGGTCTATGTATTAGTTTCCCCTCAAGTGTTTGATAGTGCTCTGTACAGACTCAGACACCTTGAGTGAAATATTTCCTGTAAAAGGAATATATAAGGAAACAGCTCCAGTACTTAGTAATAATGACCATCCCTTCTGGCATGTCTTAAGGTCAGTTCCCTGTGCTTTCTCCTATTAACCTGGTGAATTTGGGCATTCTAAGGCAGAGTAGCAACTGCCCCATGTACATAGACAACCCTTTCCTCTTACCTTCCAACACTCACACTTGTGAGATATGCACTTATATATCCAAATTGGAAGCCATGCACTCTCAAGCCAAGACTGGAATAGCTGGTCAAGAGGAGAAGGTCAACACCTGCACCATACCACATGCAACACATAGCCCTCCAGAACACCCACCATCACAGCTCTCACATAAAAACACAAACCACACACTCCACCTTCGCGGAGGCTCTCAATAGAAATCTACCCAAACTGCAGAGACCTCCAAGGCAGAAACGCACTCGACCACCACAAGACACATAGCTCACCTACACAGTGTGCCCCTCAACCTAAGCCCCTAAGGAAAAACAGCTTGCCCAAAACACTAATCATAGGTGACTTGATAGTGAGGCACACTGATGTCCCACTCATTAGGTTGATTAAGGAGAAGGTAACAGTCAGCCGTCTATCAGGTGGCAGAATCCAACACATAACACATGCACTCAAGTCACTCAACAAGTATAAGTATGACTCTGTCACTGTCCATGTGGGTGTGAATGACCTGAGATGCACCACCCTGGACTACATGAAAAGAAACATGGAGGAGCTCTCAGATTATGTGGCCCAGCCAGGTATGACCCTAGCCCTGAGCAGCATCCTACTGTCACCCAGAATGATATTGCAGTACAAGCAGAAAATGATTGACTTCAACAATTGGCTAGGTTTCTGGTGTCATTCTAAGGGGATCCAGTATCTGTCTGCTTGGGATGACATGACTAACAGACCTCAATGCTTTGCCAGAGATGGCCTGCATCTGTCACTCCTGGGATTCCAGATACTGGTTAAAGCTCTTGCCACCACTATAGTGCCTTTTTTAGGAGATGTTCCAAAGTCCAAATTACCATCATAACAGCTATAAATAAATGCAATCTGAGGGTCATGCTGCTCAATGATAGAAGTCTAAATCTCAAGATGCACTTGCTCAAAGCACTCCTCAAAATGGAGAACATTGACATTTGTGCTGTAATGGAGACCTGGTTTAAAGCAGCAGAAACCCCCCTGTGCTACCAGGCTATAACGCATTCCAAACCTTTCAGCCCCAGAACATGGACCGAAGCACCAAAGGCTGTGGTGTCTCCATATTCATAAAGGATATGCACACCTTCAGACTAGTAGCTGTGGATAATGCATCTGAGATACTTCAGGTACAACTAACATTGGGTAAGACGGCAATTCAGGTTGTAGCCTGCTGTAGGTTCCCAACCATATCCCAAGACTCTCACTCCACGTTCTAAGCACCCTGGAAACTATTAGGGTCCAACCCAACACTTTCATACTAGGTGACTTCAACTACTCCTACATCAACTGGGAAAACTACTCATGCAGCAATACACTGGCCCAATGCTTTCTGGAATTCATCACTTCCAATGCCCTGGACCAACTCATTCTTAACCCCACTAGAGGAAGCAACATCCTTGACCTGGTTATTACTAACATGGGCAACCATTGCTCTACACCAATAGTCAATTCTTCTCTGGTTAGATCTAATCACCATGGAAATACGCATCTCACCCACACCCCCCGCAAAGGTAACCACCATTAAAAAAATTTCTCCAAAGCTAACTTTGGACTCCTAAAAACAGAGGTGGCTAACTTCATGGCACCCATGCCAATGGAAAATAGATGCACAACTGCCGAATCATGCACTGTACGAACACGTATATAAATGCATGGAACTAGCCATACCCAACAGAACCAAGACACTCTCCTCCAAAAAAAGGAAGCCAGTCTGCTGGTCCCCTGCCATTAACTGTTGCAGAAAAAGGTGAAGTCCCAAGACTGGAAAAACTCACTTATTAGCCTCAACAAAAAGTTGAGATCCCTCATCAAAACCTCTAAAGCCAGCTATGAAAGCAGAAAGCCAACCACAAAGCCTTCTATAGTTATATCAGGAATCTCCACGGCAATACCCAGGTTTGCTCTGAGTTACTGCACAATGGTACCTCTTATATTGAGCCAACAGATATTGCCAACATACTGATACTGGCCAACAGATTCAGTGCCAACTTTACCCTCCCCCCCAAGGACCAATCACAATACTGGAGGAATGCCAGGCACCCAGCATTACTGCAGCACAGGTTAAAGCTGCATTGTCCAAGGCCAAGAATACAGCTTCCATGAGACCCGACAATATCCCTGGATGTATTCTCCATGTACTACAAAGTGAACTGGTACCACATCTGTGTGCCCTGTTTAATCACAGCTTCACCTCAGGTTTTGTCCCTACCAAATGGCTCACTGCTACAGTCATCCCTCTCCATAAAGGGGGAGAGACTACAGACCCTGGGAATTATCACCCCATTAGTCTGATATGTAAGGCTATGGAAGGTATCATCACAGACCTAGTTAACAAGGATATAGGGAATCTCCAAACTCTAGATCCCACGCAATCTGGTTTTGTGAAAGGTAGATCATGCCTGCTCAACCTGGTTGACTTCTTTGAGTCAGTCACCAGAGGAGTGGATGAGGGCAAGGCAGTTCATACAGCCTACCTAGATCTGGTCAAGGTCTTTGATACCATTCCCCACTCAGGAATTATTGATAAACTCACCAAACTAGGCATCATCCCCTATATCAATAGGTGAGTTGCAAATTGGCTCACAGATAGAACACACAGTGTGAAAGCAATGGACTCCAAGTCAGACTGCCAACCATTCACGAGTGGAGTCCCACAGGGATTGGTCCTGGGTCCTCTCCTGTTTGGCATCTACTTCTCAAAAGTCCACTCCAACATGGAGGGACCCTGGCTGACCAAGTGTGCAGATGGCTGCAAGCTGGGAGACATTATTAACTCCCCAAGTGATGCATACATCTTACAGAAAGGCCTCACTTAGACCAATGATTGGTGTTGAAATCATGGCCTTAAGCTTAATGCCAACAAATGCATTGTCATCCCCATTGGGAAAAACTCAGTTCCCACTAATTACCACATCGATGGGAGCCCACTGAACACTGATGACGTTATAAGAGATCTGGGGACACAGGTTGACAGCAACCAGTCCTTCGACCACTACATTGCCACTGTGGTCAGAAAGTCCTTCTATGTGGCACATCTGATTACCAAGGGTTTTGCATCCAGGAAGAAAGAGGTCATCATCTCTCTCTACTCTTCCCTCATTAGGCCAATCATTGAGTATAGTGCCCCATTTGGCATGTACCTCAGTAGACACATGCAACAACTGGAAAAGCCACAAAAGTACCTCACGAAGAGGATCCTAGGCCTTAAACACATGTCCTACATGGAAAGATTCAAACAACTCCAGCTATTCTCTGTCTTATATAGTCTACTAAGAGGTGATCTCTGCTTGACTTACAAAGCCATGACTGATCCAGCTCTGTTAGAAATGCTACATCTAAAGAAATACCAATCCCTCTGCACCACATGCTCCAGAGACCTTAACCTCATTACCACAATCAACAGAACATGCTGGAGGGACAGGTTCATAACCCAGAGACTACCCATGCTATGGAATAGACTTTCCATACATGTCAATCAGAGCAACTCACTGGCCCTCTTCAGGACAAATCTTGATCAGTGACTGGGAAATAGAAAGTTCACCCCGGGGATCACTCCAATGGCTCTACTTGATAGAGGCCCTGGGAACTAACATTGAGCGGTACAATGCCAGGGCACTTCTATGGGCTAGGCTTGTAAAAGCTCTGGGGCCATTAGCCTAGTACACACCTATGAACCTTCGAACATACAGACACAATCATGCATATAGAAACATTTTACTTAAGTGAGTGTGTTTTGCAATCTGACATTCACTTGATTAATTTTAATGAAGTCATCTAACATCTAGATTACATGCTAATAACAGTTCATAATTTGGCTGTACATCATTGGGAACTATGTTTATGAATACCCTGTGTTGTTAATGCTTTTCAGTGGCTTTTAACCTTTTTATGGTGGTAGAGTCCCACTAAAGGTGCCTTAGTACTTGAGGAACCCTAAAAATTTCACCTCATGTGACCATGTAAGTTTATAATAATTTTATTAAAAATCACATTTAAAATTATACAATAGCCCTATAAAAAAAAAAACTATGAAATAGTGGTCCAAGTCCATTTAATATTAATTAATGGCACATAATCAAAGTGACTCCCATACTAGAGCTTTCAGCACTTCTCTCCCTAGTGACTATTTTTACATCCTACACTAAGAAAAGGAAGACAATAATTTTCTGATTGCATCTTGTAACTGGTACCTCCTTGTAGTCAAATATGATATTGTTCTTCCTGGCTAAGAGGTAAGTGAGTTTTCTGGGAGGGGTAGCAGAGCCAGGCACAGTTGCAGACCCTTGGTAACAGACAGTCTGGGATCATGAATCAGTAATAACAGACATCACAGCAGACCAGGACAAGGACAAAATGTGCCCTCTGTGCCTTGTATTATGTCCTAATCAGTGACTTGCATAATCCAAGCACTTCAATGAGTCCATATCCAATCCACAATACTATGACATGTCAGTCATTCTGAGTTTCCCCAGAACCCTGCAAGAAACAAAAGTGCCTAACCTGCCCTATTCCTTAGAACTGGGAAGCACTGAATTGCTCTCATTACTAATATTAACAAATCTGAGTCACTCATCAATATTCAGTCTGCACGACTAATCTAACAGAGGAAATGTGCAAAATACACCCCCTAAAATATCAGAATATTTACAATTATTATATTTTCTACAAGTGCATAACAGCATAATAACTATCCTATGAAAAAATGAGACAGGTATGAACCTTTTCCTGCAACAGAGGCAAGTGGAAGGAAGTATTCTGTCTCAGGAGTCGTAGCTTAGCTCAGAAATGGGTAGCTATGACTTTTTCTATAGCACTAAGCCAGTGATGGTGAACCTTTTGGGCTCAGTGTGTCAAAAATTTGGCAAATGCCTATTGTGACTCTGCTGGCATGTCCCCCCCCCCCCCCCGAACAAAAGAGAAACAATTCTTTACATATTTATTTATTTAAAAAAAACACAGTCCAATCATGTGTGCTGTTATGTATTATAAAAGTAAAAGAAAAATCAGTGACTTACAATACGGAAAATGATATGCGCACTGATAATTGGGCTTAAAATAGTGTACCAGAAATGAAAATTATTGGTACACTATTTTAAGAAACGAAACAACCCTTGCAAGTATGGCAACTGCACAGCCTCAAAAAGGATAAATCCAAATCAAAAAACAAAAAAGCCAGCAAACTGTGGTATATAAATGCTTTTATTAAAGCATATATGAGTAGAGCAGTAAACAAACCGGTTTTGGCTAAAAAAATTAGCCTTCATCAGTGTCAATGAAAAAACACAATGAAATTCAATGCCCTTTTATACAATAAGCTAGAAACAAAATTAAAGCTCATTGGTTGTTCATAGATTCTCATTTAGACCCGGTTGGAATAAATCACCCAGCTTAATGATCTACTTCTTTTCTTTTGTATTTAATATAGAGTGCCATCCAGCTTTATTTGTCCTATTCCCCACAATCCTGTCTATGATAATAAATCTAAAGCTTGCATTCTTGTGCGCCATTGAATGTTTATATAAAGCATTACTTGTTTTTTTGGTCCTAATATCACTGCAATGTCCAGATATGTGTAATCTCAAGGGTCGTGAAGTTTGCCCAATGTAAAAGGCTGAGCAGGTGCATGTCACAAGATAAATCATCCAATCATTTCCACAAATAGCATAAAATCTGATGTCATAAACAAAGCCTATGTTCCTGCTGATGAATTGTTTGGATTTCGTCAACCTTTGATAATGTGTACAGTGTCCACAAGGGACACAACCAAAAAGTAAATCACCTGTCAGAGTTCTTTGGATGGGATCCTGAGTGCATCTGGAGCCATGTTTAAAATGATTGAAATGTGATCCAAGAGTCTTTCCCCTTCGGAAGAAGAAAAGCCATCTGTCCTTAAGAAACTATTAAGAAATCTACATCATCTCATAATGGGACATATAGGGATGACTCCTCTTCAGTTACAGATCTAGATATATAAATCTAATTTCATGCCTCCAATGCATCACAATGTCCAGATGTTTCAAACATGTATTCTCAAAGATCTACATTTTCATTTTAGGGAATCCGGGATTAAGCCTAATAACCTCTCAAAGATTGAACAACAGGCTATACAGGAACTTGAAAATAATAAACATTTGGTAATTCCACCTGTGGTCAAGGGAGGGGTGGTGGTCATCATGGACTGGGCATAATATAATGCTGAAGCAGAAAGGCAGTTGAACGATGGGTGCTATTATATACATATGCCTCTAGATCCCAGTTTTAGTTTTAAGAAACACATTTTTTTTGTCTGCCAAGGAGGAGGGTATTATAGCTGACTCAGTACTATACCATTTGACAGTGTCTGATCCCAGCAGCCAATATCTGTACTTACTTCAAAAATACATAAAGACTGTTAGAGTAATTCTGTTGTAAATATGCTGAAAGATAAAGCATAGAATAAAAAGTTTAATATATGTATAGAGTTTAGCAATGTAAAATGGGCATTCATACTACATGTATAAAAGACAGGCTTCTCTTCTTCACAGCATCAGAAAAAAGCCTAAAAAGCAGTATAATCCACCTTTTAGACCCATCATTTCGGCAAAACATTCTAAAACTGAGAATATATCTATTTGGCTTGATTACATTTTGAATCCTATTGTACAAAGAACTAAATTTTACATTAGAGATTCTTGGCACTTATTGGAAGAATTAAGGAATCTAGATATTTCATCTAGTCCTGTCAGTTTTGCCACTCTTGACATCAAGTCCTTATACACTGCTATTAAGCAAACAGAAGGATTAGAATATTTGAGGGAATACCTCACTTTATATTCTGACGTTGAGAAACATATGGTCAGTACCATTTGTGATCTTATGGAGATAGTTCTAGAGAATAATTTCTTTAGATTTGGTAAACACATTTATCAACAGATTTCGGGAGTAGCAATGGGAGCGAGGGTGGCACCAGCTTTTGCCAACCTGGTTATGGCAAACTGGGAGCTTAAATTTTTGGTTAAACATCACCTTTTGAACAAGGCACTTGCATATTTTAGATTCATAGATGATTTACTTTTTTTGTGGACTGGCACTTTTGAAGAATTTTCTGACTTGGTGACAGATTTGAATTACAGTACTGACTTTTTGGTTTTCAAAATGAGTGGGTTTGGGGATAGCATTCCCTTTCTTGATGTCCTTCTCAGCATAGACGTAGTCAACAATACATTTAACAGTCAAATATATAGGAAAGAAGTTTTTGCGAACCAGTATTTACACAAGGACAGTCTACATCCTACACATATGAAAAAAGGTGTAGTGAAGGGTCAAATAATTCGTTTGAGTAGGCTCACCACCGATGACGATGTATTTCTAAGTGAAGTTGGATTTTTAAGGTCACTATTTATGTATAGAGGCTATGCTTTAGATTGGATTCAAAAAATAGAAAAAGAGGTTATTTTGTTAAGGAAGGGTGTTGCCAAACCCATCCTTTTATCTAGTCAGATAGGTTTAAGTTCTGGTTCCACGGTTTTAGACACCACCAGTAGTTACCACATTGCGTTCCCATTACCCATTGTTGATGAAATGTGGTTTATTAGGGATATCATTGTCAACAATTGGAAAGTGATATTAGGGAACAAAGATTTGGTTGGCACTTTAGGGATGAAAATTTCAAAAAAAACACAGTATGCTGAGTAAAGTGCCCCTTAGTAAATCAGTATATCAAAAGCAAACAAAAAAAGGGGAGTACACCACAGCTGTAAAATACGAATACCTCCAGTCTTGACTTCAAGAGTTTAATGGAATAAGACAAATGCAGGATCCAAGTGAGTGCTTTCACATTCAAAAAACGTTTCATCAGACTTCAATAGCTGCATAACATTATACATCATCTTAAATAGCATTAACAATTAGCAACATAAGAAATCATTCAATTAAAGTTTGTAATTAAAATTTAAAGATACACTTCTGTATTTTATAAAACCATCTAAAACAATAAATATAAAACAAACAGAACAGTTAGTTCATATACATTAAATAACGCCATCAATATGGCATTCATATTTGTGGTAATATTTAAAATAATATACTCAAAGAAGATACCAATAAATATAAATATACAAATAGGCTCAGTGTTTGTAAGGTCTAGCCGCCAAAAATGGTTTAAGTGAGATCTTTTCATTTAAGCCATATGCTTTATGCGCCTGTAGCCTCAAAATCCATCTACACTCTATCTCTTCAGTGTGATTTTTTATATTCCCAAGTCTATTGGTTTTTTTCACCATTTCCAAAGCCCTAAATTTGAAGGTATGTGTCAAGCCATTGTCAATTACATGTTGTGCCAAGGCATTACTTGTGTTCTCTTTATTAATGGCATACAAATGTTCTCTAATACGTTCCCATAATGTCCTATTGGTTTTTCCTACATAAAAAAATCTACATAACTGGCACTGTGCTAAATAAACTAAATCCCTTGATTTACAATCAGCATAGAACTTAAAAGTATACACACGTCCAGTTACAGGGTGTACAAATCTATCATCATTAGATATATGGGAGCACTGGTTGCAAGATCGACACGCATAAGTTCCTGACCTCTGTGAAGAAATACTCACTCCATCATTATTTTCATAACACAAGAGCCTTTTTAGAGACTTCATATTCCTATAAGTTATATTAGGTCTATAATCCACTAATTCGCTTATTCTTTCATCTGTAGTCAGAAGTCTCCAATTTGTTTTCAATAACTTCTTTAATCTGTATATTCCTGTTAGTAAAAGGAATAACCAATCTATTTTTGTTCTTTGCCCTAAAGGATTTTGCATCAGATGTAGTGGCTAACTGCCTATGATAAAAAGGATTACCCTTATCTTTTCTATGCATATTACAAAAGGATAGGGTGTCTCTAATCTCTATGTTATTATATCCTCTTTCAAGAAAATTCTTAGCCAATGTCTTCTGCTGTTGACCATATTCACCCTCCTGTGATTGTTCAGAACACTCCGTGTGTGTGTGTGTGTGTGTGTGTGTGTGTGTGTGTGTGTGTGTGTGATTGTCGTTGTGTGAATGTGGGAGTGTTTTTTTGGATGTGCACTTTATTTGTTCGTGCTGATTATCATTGCATTACATAGTCATGAATTGACATTGTGTTTGTTTAGTATGTGTATTTTTAGTATTGTATTTTTTTTATGCATTGCTTATTATAACAATAATATCATTATTATTGTAGAAAACAATATTGTTTTTTAAATTTGGAAGGTTGTGATGTCATTTCCTGCATTGTAAGTTATTTAAGGAACTGGTATTCATTTAGGAATGTTTCTGAGGAAGTTCACGTATTAAACAGTGGATGAAAGCGCTAAAATTTGGCTTCTGGCTTGTTTGTTTTTTTCACTAGCAGGTCTGCAGTTTATTTTTCGTTTTGTTTGGTTGTCAGTGATTTCTAAAAAAGCACAAACTGTTTAGAACTGAGTAAATGAATATTCACAGTATAGCAGTTCGCAAACAATTCTTGTGCCAAAGGAATACATCTATATAACTAGCTTTCTATGTCAGTTAATTGTAACAGTTGAAAAGAAAGTACATCTTTCCATGTATCTTGAGGTAGCATTTTGAGGGGTGCGTACATTTCTACACTGACAAGTGGGTACTGGAAGCAGCAACATTAGGTCTGAGTACAAAATGTAAATCTCTGGCTACACTCCTGGCTTCTGATATAAGAACTATACCAACCTTCTGTCTTAACCAATGATGTCCACACCAAACAAGGATGATCTCCATATTAGAAAGCTGAAAGGGCCACACCTACATGAGTCAGCAATTTAATAGTACTGGGTTGCTATGACAGTGATTACTGCAATTACTACACAGCAGGCTGCATACAATTAGCAAATGGTGGCCACTAATTGGTGCAGAGGCCATCACATGCTCATGTGCAAATTCCTACAAAAGCAGGCTGCAATCTCTGCCAACAAACTAAATCACTCTACTGCAGAGACTGACAGAGAGAGAGACAGAGAAAAGCAAAAATAAATATTACCAAATTATACAAAGGAAAGGTATGTGACACATATGTAATTACTGGCATGTAGTACATGCTATTGAAGAATAGTCTACATAATGTGAAACATTCATATGTGGCAGCAGTACTTCTTTATGCAGAGATGTTCTGCTTAACTACTGCTATGGACAATACTGTGTGTACCTGTGGGCAGTGGGACATACCTGTGAAATGCGTAGCTCAGAATTAAATGTCAAAGATCTGATCCATGTTATCTGTGTTCTGTACAGTAGTGTGGCCAATGGCTGTTGGGAGGGATTAGCGCTAACATTATATAAACATGGGTGTGACAGAACAACACATGCATAATAGTCATATTAAAGTGCAGCTTATCATTGGCAACTGCTGTAGCAGTCTAGTATGCTTATCTAGCATCTGTTGCCATATATACCCCCTAATGTTAGTCTGTGTTCATATGTGACACCTGTTTGTGTTGCAGCAAGGCCCAACAGTTCAGCTGTGAGGTCCAGCGACATACAACAGTGTGAACCATGTGTGTGTATGCCACACACATACGGAGAAATATATACGTGTCATATATATTCACATTTGTATATGTGCATAGAGCAGGGGACATATTGCAACTGTTTGCGAAGGGGGGAGATATATATGTTGGTGAAGGTTAGTATGCGCATATTTGTATGTAGGTTTTAGTGTGTGACAAACAAGACAGCATACAGTGCTGGTATATGACATGTGGTGGTTAAACACTGTGGGTGGTTTGTTCAGTTTGCAATGTTGAAGCCAATAAGGCCTGCTAAAGCTACCTGGGCTGTGAACACTTTCAATGCATTTATCCCAAGACTGTGCAATTTTATTACATTACTGTACACCTTACATCCTTTGTATAATTGATATTCTCACTATGAAAGGTAAAATGTATATGTGCCTACATATATATGTATATGTAGACAAATGGATGTGTATATGTATATATATACATATATATATATATATATATATGTATATATATACATATATATATATATACTCATACACACCCAAATCTACTTGTTGCAAAAGATTCTCTGTACTGTTGACTGACTGTGATGGCCAATATGTTTGTGAATACATCAAATATATGTATCTGTGGGATAGCTTAGTGGGAAACTGTTTATGTTATGGTATTATGGGTCCTTGCATTGATCCTAGCAAAAGCTGTGTATTCTGTTGCTAGGCAGAACAAGTGCTATTGCATACAGTGTGATTAAGTCCCTTGGTTTTAACTAGGGTGTGTCATCGGAGGCTAAAGCACTACATCTATGATTATTGATTGGTACCGATGTTGAATGCAAATCCTGTGTGTACTGTAGTATTAATTGAAGCTCTAGGCCTGTACAGCAGAGTATGGTGTATGTCCACATTGCTTGCATCCACTGTTTTGTGTGGTCCCTGTATTCATCACAGATTACATTTCTTAAGATTAAGCTCTGGGCCTATACAGCAAAGTATGGTGTATGTCCACATTGCTTGCATCCACTGTTTTGTGTGGTCCCTGTATTCATCACAGATTACATTTCTCAAGGTTAAGGTTGTGTAAGTACTGACACACAGTACTGTATAGTATACACTGAAAGCTTATCTGGGTTGTCATACCTTTGTGTCCTGTAATTATGTCTGATGTGTGTGTGGGTATGTCTGTAACATGTCCTTTGACGTATGTGTGATAATACATATAACTGGGTTTCTAGCAACATTCACAGTGTACTACAGCAGTATGTGACCTATATTCCCAATTGTGCACATATTTTGGCTATGGGTTTGGCATTAACAAGTTCTGTAGTATAATAGTAATACATTTACTGGACCTTACACTGATTGTGATGGATGATATATTTCTTTACACATCAGTTTGATGTATATCTGTTGTGGCTAGGTGGTGCATCGTGTTGCATACAGTGTGCCAGGTACGCTTGTATTGTCTTATATAGTGATTTTATTTTGTTGCTGTGCAGAACATGGTTCATTAGATATGAGCAAGGCACTCTCAAGCAGTTGTGGGGTGAGCAGTAATAAGTGGCAGTTACAGTGTTTCACTCTCAGTTAGCTTATAGGTTGCTATATATGGCAGTTCAGTGATAACTGTACTGTATAATGTTAAATGTGCCATATGACATGCTCAGACATATTTTTGTATTTATGGCTTTCAGAGATCATGGCCCACCACAGGAACCCATGTTACAGCAGTGCTGAAGATGATATCATTACTAGCAGTATGAGTCAGCACTACCGTCTCATGTTCTCATGAACCAGCCAGGACCAGCAGGAGCATACTGCAATGTGGCAAGATGTTGTCCACAGGGTCAATGAGGTAGGCCTGCATAACCGGACATATGAGCAGGTACGCCACCACTGCAGTGATCTTCTCAGACATGTCCGTCAGCATGCTGCTGATGTACGTAGACAACAGCTTGCAACAGAGGGTGGTGTTAATATCCATCCCCCCCTCACCAGAGTGGAGGAGCTGCTCATGAGCCTTGTGGCAGCTGCCCAAAAACAACAGCAGCAGACATACACCATGATGGAGGTTGGAGCCACCCAGCAAGCACACATGGAGCATGCAGGTAACATGGCATATCTGTAGACAACTGTTATCTGTATTGGTAGAGCATGCATATGTGAGATGTGGAGTTTGTCGTTCAAAGATGTGGAGCTTGTTGTTGTGCAATACTGATCATTTGGAACATAATCTGTAGCCCTGTGAATGTAAACTGTTGTACTGTAAGATTGCAAACACACAGTAGCAATGCCACAGTTGTGGCCACTGACAAACTGTCTCATCTCTATGTAGGTCCCTTTGGGGTGACATCAAGGCAGCGGACAGATGCTGGTGAGTATGTTCTACATTTATTATTGTAAATAAAAAGTGCAAGTCATAGTTAAGGTGTAGGCCATGTACACATGTAACACACCTACCCATAATGCATGCTGTGCATGTTTGGTGTAAGAGCATGTACATCTCACTAATGTGATTAGCTGCCTCAAACACATGGTATACCCAGACCATCTCAAACAAATGTGGCTAGACTGTAGTGACCATTGGATAGGCACAGTTGATACTCAACATGCACATAACATACACATCTATGTCATACACAGAGCATTTTAACATGCTACACATAAAGGATTCCCAAACCCTCTGCACACTCCATTATCAAAAATCTCATCCACACATTACACATAATATACCTGAGGGGTAGAGGCATATCCTGGGGCATTTAAACACCCTGCAACACACTACACATTCATGTCAGGGAATGCTCCTTATTGGCCTCCTTACAAACTCATGTAACAACTGGTTGTAAAATGGTGAATTTAGCCAAGGTAGTACAGTTCGGGCACAGCATGATTAGTGCTGGTTTGTGAAACATTTGTAGCCTTGAGTGACCACTTGATGCTTCATGATGATGGCCTGTGGTACTATACCCCATCCAGTTATTGTAACCAGAGTACTACACATAGCTGTCATTGCTACACACCATAATGATGCGTGTGTGCACACATATGCACCTCTAAACAGTATGCATACCAATCACCATTTGCACAACTGACACATATATGTCTTGTGATGCTATTGAGTGGCTAAGTCATATGACACATATTGGGTATGTGTAGTGTTTAAATATGCAGTTGTGTTTTAGCATGCCATGTCATGGATGAGACTGGCATGTCCACAACATGATCTACACTCACCATAAGTACCGTAGATTGGATATGTGGCCAAATGGTTTTCCATCAATTATCCATGCACCACTGATGATGTTGTGTGAATACTCATCATGCATGTGCTAAAAATGTGTCCACAATTATTTGCTAAAGACACAGAGGCTGTAATCAGCATTGGATACCTATCTGACACACAGATACACATCCAGCAATGGTATGGCGCACAGTACATCACAGGGTTATGAATACCTGCACAGCAATGTTGTGTCCATGTATGCATTGTATTCCAGGGGGAGGGCCATCACCTAATAACAAAACACATGCATCAAAGCCATGTATACTGTTAGTAACAAGGACTGACTACACTTGCACTGCATGCTGTTGAGCAACACATGTCCTGCATGCTGACATGTGTGATATGACTGTTTTGCTTGTGATACTGTACCCCACCATCACCTGCTATTGTGTATGTTCTGTGATTGCTGGTGTTGTGTGTGTCTGCTTTCAGGAGGAGTGTAGTTTTGTGTTTGTGCATGTGTGCATGTGAACATGTGTGCATGTGGTCTGAAGTCATGTTCAGGTCTTAAAGTGCATTTCCTGTTTTCCTTTCACAGGTGGTGAGGTGGGGCTGGTTCAGTACAGCAGGGAACTTGATGTCACTGAGACAGACAGTGATGATGAGGATAGGTGTGTTGAGGCACAGGCAGGTTTGTCAGGGTCTGTTGTTGGGCCACCAATTGACAGTACACAGGTCTCCACCCCATCCATGCACACAGTCATACTGCCTGTACATCCATCATCACCACTGCCCTTAGCTGAGGGACAGTGTACGGTTGGCACTGGCCAGGACAGTGTGGTATCTATGGCACATGTATCAGGACACAGCAGCCATAGCCAAACGTCTGGAATGGTACCACATAGGCAGATGCCCAGGGGTTCTCGTCAGAGCACTGCTGATCATCATGCCCCTGGCAGATGTGCCACACCTCTTTCTACCACACGCATGATCCTGGCTGTCATGGAGGCACAGACACGAATGGAGTGGTACACCAGACAGGTGCTAAGGGCACAGAGGGCTCATTACACCTCTGTAAATGACAGTATCCATGACCTAGCAGGTGCCATACATAATTACACTGAGGTCATTGACAGACGTTGGGGTGAGACATTGGATGTCCTCCACAATGTCATGTCCATGTGTCAGGACAGTGCAGGACGGTTGAGACGTTGACGTGGACGTATGCCAGCAATATCACCAGCTGGAAGTCACTGTGGAAGGCCAGCAAATCACAGCCGCTCCCGTAGTGCCAGTACCAGCTCCAGCAATGTTGGGGGGGTGGCTGTCCATAGACCATCCTAGCAGACCACATGCACGTGGCTCTGGCCAGTCCCAGCAGGGACCTGGATCCAGTGGACATATGTCAACCTCTTCGGATAGTACCCAATCTGGATTAGTACCTGATACTGTTTGTAGCACCCCTGCGAAGCACAGGTTCCGTATCCATGGCCAGAGATGGTGATCTGTAAAGCCTGCCAGGTACAGTCTGTAGCTGTCTCACAAATTCCCGTATATGGCAGCCACATGGTGGAACTGTGTGCATGCAGACACACATATAAACCAGAAACCTAGGGCAAACACATACCTGCACACATGACATCAACATTGCCCCCTAACAGTACTTATGGCCCTCACACACACATGTTGATTGTATGGCTCAGTGTAGGCCTCTGGCAAACCAACAACACACCCTGTGCATATGACGAAACCTGTGCCACCTCCTGTCATCTGTAACATTGATGCAGGAACAAGCTAACATGGTGCTGATGCACAGGGTGACTTTAATAAAGTATACCAATGGTTGGATGTGTAGCATGTTGTCAGCAGTAAAGTGTAATGATATCCTTGAAGGTGTAGTTGAGCAGGCATGATGCATTAAAGCTGTAATTAGCAATGTAGTATTGTTTTCACCAGTGTTTATTCCAGTTGTGTTTTGTTTGCCCATGTGCCACTTGGCTGATGTGTGTAGTTGTGTCAGCATGCATTATACAGTGGACAGTAAGTGTGAGTTGTGTGCAACACATGTTTGCAGGTGTCCATTTGTGAACATGGTGGAGGTGCACTGTCTGCATGTACATGCATATTGGACACATGGGCAGGGTGACATGCCCTGTATTGGCCAGTGTTAACACTCCATAGTTTCTATGGGTGGCCAGTATGCATTGTACTACGCACATTTTGGAACTTGAGTACACGTGTGTGTATGACAAGGGTTGACACTGTGCTGTCGGGGATGCTGTTGTTGCTATCTGTCATTAGTTTGCATTACTAAGGTTAACTCTATCCCAGCTGCATAATCCTTTAGTAATGCACACTGTTCACATACAGGGTTGCATGGACTGTGCTATCACAAACACAAGAAATTCTCACTTATACAGTAAAAGTGCATTAGTCTCATGGACCCCTGCCATAAACTAAATATATAATAGAAGGTGTGAAGTTGTACCAAAAAAGAATTACATACCAAGAAGAGATAACCTCTCTGGTCAGTATCACTAGGAAAATACAAGCCCTCATTAAACATACAAGGCAAGCTTCAAAATACAAAATGGCAAGGATTCCAAAGACAACACTAAAGCTTTCTTTAGTGTTGTTTATAATCTACAGGGGAAATCTCAGATCGGGTCACAGTTAATGTAAATGGTCACAAAGTACACTTATCTGACTGACATTACCAATTTCTTGTCAGTTTGAATGCGGATTTCACCACCCTGTCGTTACACAAGGGCCACATTTCCAGACCTGAAGAATGTAAAACCTGATGATTCACAGACACTCTAGTTAAAACATCTCTTTACCAAAGTCCAAACCACAGTGGCAATGGTACTGGACAGTGTCCCTGGCTGTGTCATAAACAAGCTGACATACGAAGTCACCACTCACCTAAACACTCTGTCCAAATGCAGCCTCTATACAGGTAATATACTTGTGGAATGACGCATGGTAATAGTGTTCACAGTCCACAAGGGTTGAGCTACAATGTTTTCTTCTTCTCCTTTCGATGCTCCCATTAGGGGTCGGCACAGTAGATCATCTGCTTCCATTTCTTCCTGCCCTCTGCATCTTGCACTGTCACACTATCCACCTGCATGTCCTCTCTCATCATAGCCATAAACCTCATCTTAGCCATTCCTCTTTTCATGTTACCTGGCGGCTTCATCCTTAGCATCTATTTCACAATATAATCTGCATCCCTCCTTAGCACATGTACAAACCAACTTAATCCTGCCTATATGGCTTGGTCTACTAACCTTCAAATCTGGGCTGACCCTCTAATATACTTATTCCTAATCCTGTCCACCCTCGTCACACCCAGTGCAAATATTAACATAAATTGATTAAGGGTAGAACTACAACAGATCCTGGAAACTCTCACCCTATAAGCCAGACAAATGTTATCTGGAAGGCTATGGAGAACAGCATTATGAAACTCATTAACAGAGACATTATGAACCTGCAAACACTGCACCATACCCAGTTAGGTTCTCTAAAGGCCAGATCATGGCTCCTACGCCTAGTAGACTTCAAGCCAGTTAACAAGGCTATAGGTGAGGGAGGGGAGGTCCACAGAGCCAAGCTATAGCTCACCAGCAATTCATACCCATCCCACATTCTGGTATTATACATAATCTCAACAGACTGACCATAAATGATTGTTAGATGATGGATTGACAACTGACGCACAGATCTAGGACACACAGTAACATTTGTAGCCTCCATGTACAATTCTATGCCAGTAACAAGTGGTATTCACCTGCACTCAGTCCTGGGACCACTCCTGTTTGCCATATAGATTTCTTAGGTACAAGCAAACACAGTAGGGATATGTCTGCCCACGTTTGATGAAAATGCATACTGTGGGCAATACTTTATTCTCCAGATTACACACACATCCTCCAAAAGGGTATCATAGAGACAGATACCTGGTGTCAAACTCATGCTGTAAAGCTATAAGCCAAAGAAAGCATAGTTATCCACTTTTAGAAAACAAAGTATCCCCAGAGTACCACATAGGTAGTAGCCCCCAAAATGTGGAACAGGTACTAATGTATATATAGAGCCATGTGTTTAGTCATCTCTCATTTGATAATCACATTAGCAAAGGGTTTTGGAAATCCCTCTGTGGAGCATATAAGCAATAAAGGGTTTGCATGCAGATCCACAGAGGTTGTTGCACACCTATAATGATTAGTCATCTTTGCCAGACTTTGCTTGCTTTGGAACAGGATTCAAATATACCTCAAGCATAAACCCTCACTCACACTCTTCAATAGAAACCATGATGAGTGGATGTGAAACAGAAGACGTAGCCCATGGATCATTGCAGTGGCTAAGCTTGTCACAAGCATACAGAAGTGACCTAAGGTCTGGAAAGCATCAGCACACTCTGGCAAAGATAACAGATGCTTTCATGGAGAAAGCAGACTACCCACCTATGAAATAATTTAGGTCACATGTATGTATATGGTTTGCCCCACAGCTACCTTATATGTGTAATGCACATACAGTTGTCATTGTGATATGTCATATGCTAGAAAAATCAAAACCCTCTCCACATTGACCAACAGTGTCACAGACTCACACACACCTGGAACACACACACAGTCAGCAAGTGCAAGATTCAAACCCTTCCTAACTACATTATGTTACTACAGCAGTACACATTTACAGAACGCACTATACACATTACTGGGATTTCACCTTTCCACAGGTATATTTGTAGGATGGTGACATCATCAGACTTGACAAAGATGAGTATACCACTTTTAAGGGGTGTGAGTAGTCTCCAAAAAGGTTGCTCCTCCCCAGGGAGACACACACACACACACAGTTGGCAAGTGCAGGAATCAAACCCCTACCTAACTACATTATGATATTACAGCAGTGCGCATTTACACGACGTGCTATACACATTACTGGGATTTCAACTTTCCACAGGTATATTTGTAGGATGGTGACATCACCAGACTTGACAAAGATGAGTATACCACTTTTAAGGGGTGTGAGTTGTCTCCAAAAAGGTTGCTCCTCCCCAGGGAGGCGCACACACACAGTTGGCAAGTGCAGGAATCAAACCCCTACCTAACTACATTATGATATTACAGCAGTACGCATTTACACGACACGCTATACACATTACTGGGATTTCAACTTTCCACAGGTATATTTGTAGGATGGTGATATCATCAGACTTGACAAAGATGAGTATACCACTTTTAAGGGGTGTGAGTTGTCTCCAAAAAGGTTGCTCCTCCCCAGGGAGACACACATGCACACACACACACACACACACACACACACACACACACACACACACACACACACACACACACACACACACACACACACAGTTGGCAAGTGCAGGAATCAAACCCCTACCTAACTACATTATGATACTACAGCAGTACGCATTTACACAATGCACTATACACATTACTGGGCTTTCACCTTTCCACGGGTATATTTGTAGGATGGTGACATTATCAGACTTGACAAAGATGAGTATACCACTTTTAAGGGGTGTGAGTAGTCTCCAGAAAGGTTGCTCTCTCCCCAGGGAGAGACAGACAGACACACACAGTTGGCAAGTGCGGGGTTCTTAAACCAAACTAAGTACGTCTTTACACTTCAGCAAGCAATATGGAGTTACAGGGTGCAATACAGACATTACTTGCTAACAGTTTGCCCAAAGGTTTTTTCACATTTGCTAAACTCAGCAGGCTTATCATACTAGGTGTATTGTGAGTGTATTGTATGCATAGGCCATGACCATATCATATATGGATTGATGCACCACATGCTGGCACACACAGGGTCAAACCGGTGGCTAAGCTCTGTCAACCAATACTGGACAATACAGTCAAGAGAAGTAGGGTCATACAACCACAACACCAACAGTCTCACATAGACCTAAAATATAAGCACCAGCAAAACACACACATAAATACACATTACGATACTCAGAGAATACAAATATTAATCTGAAAAAGAGAGAGTGTCCTCCTAAGCAGACAAGCAAGCAACATGCACCTCCAAGCACATGCCAGAAAACACATAATACACCAAAGCAGTGTGCTTCACAACAGGCCCTAAGGCAAAACAACATACCCAACACACTAGTAATAGGTGACTCCATAGTCAGGCACACAGATGTTCCACTCACTCGGCTAGACAAGGGGAAGGTTACTGTCAGTTGTCTGTCAGATGCTATGATCCACCACATAACAGGAGCACTTGCATCACTCCAGAACAGGTACATATATGACGTGTTCTTTGTACATGTCAGTGTGAATGATCTGAGACATACCTCCCAGGACAACATGACAAGAGATATATATAGTAGCTCTATGATCATGTAGCCTAGGCTGGTATGACCCTGACCTTGAGTAGCAGCTTACCTTCACCTACATAATACTGCAATATAACAGAAAGATGATAAACTTCAACAATTGGCTGAGCTTCTGATGTCATTCAAAGGGGATCCAGTCACTGTCTGCCTGTGATGACATGATGGACAAGCCTCGTTGCTTCGCTACAGATGGTTTGCACCTGTCGCCCCTATACTTCTGAATACTGGCCAAGGCTCTTGCTGTCCCCATATTACCTTTTTTAGTCAAGGCTCAAAGGTTCATAGGTTCATAGGTAGGTACTAGGCTATCGGCCCTGGGGCCTATACAAGCCCAGCCAAAAAGGTACCCTGGCTTTTGCCACCCAAGAAATTTAATTTCCTGTGCCACTGTCGAGCAGAGGCACAGAAGTGATCCCTGGGGTGAATTTCCTATTTCCCATCCAATCATCAAGATTTTTCTTGAGTGCTAATGAGGAGCTTTGTTTGATATAGATAGGTAGTTTATTCCGGAGTATGGGAAGTCTCTGGGACAGGAATCTATCCCTCCGGCATGTTCTGTTTATTGTGGTGACAATGTTTAGGTCCCTAGAGCGTGTAGCTCGGAGGGATTGGGATTTCTTTAAGTGGAGCATGTCCAACAGCTCTGGGTTTGACATAGCTTTGTATGTTAGGCAGAGATAACCTCTGTGTAGGCGATATGTGATGGAGTAAAGCTGGAGTTTTTTGAGACAGTCTGTGTAGGGCATGTGCTTGAGGCCAGTAATCCTCTTTGTGAGGTATTTCTGCGGCCTTTCCAGTTGTTGTAGATGTCTTGTGAGGTGCATACCAAAAGGGGCGTTGTACTCTATAATGGATCTAATGAGTGATGAGTAGAGGGGAACAATGACCTAAACCTTTTGTGATGAGGTGTGCCATGTAGAAGGATTTCCTGACTACTGTGGCAATGTGATTATCAAAGGAGAGACTACTGTCCAGCTGTGTCCCAAGGTCTCTTATCACATTTTCGGTGTGAAGTACACTACTGCCTATGTTGTAGTTCTTGGGTACAGAGTTTTTACCAAAGGGGATGACGATGCACTTTTTGGCATTGAGCTTGAGGCCATGGCTTTGACACCAGGCATCTGTCTCAGTGAAGCCTTTTTGTAGGATGTACACATCGTTAGCAGTTTCGATTATGACTCCTAGTTTGCAGTCATCTGTGAACTTTATTAGCCAAAGACCTTCTGTGTTACCCTGTACTTCAGGGAAATAGATATTTATTTATTTACTTTTGTTTACCGGGTTAGTCCAACTGGATACATATCCATTTTCAGTGGAGGCCCGGGGAGAAAAGCTCCAGTTATACAGCATAATAAAATATAGAAAAACATTACATAGCATTTGGACATTACATTTGAAGCAAAAGGCATTTCAAAAACAACATATTACGATAAAGAAAGGAAAACATAGTTAGGCATTGACATTTGTATAGAGTAATAGTTCTTGAGTTAACAGAAATAGGAATGAGACAGAAGGAAAAGGTTAATAGGATTGATGATTACAGGAGAAGGGAGTGTAGAGACTAAAGGGAGGGACTAGTAATAATGAAATGAAAGTAGTAAAGATATATGGTAGGGAGTAAAATTATGTTAGTGTCAGGTATTTTGTAAAAGAAAAAAAAAGAAAAGAAAAGATAGTTAGTCTGGGTTATTACAAGAGCATAACCAGTGATTAGAGAGAAAGAGTTTTAGTTTGGTTTTAAATAATGGGAAAGAGGAGAGGGTAGTCAGATCATTTGGTAGTTGATTCCATATTTTACCCACTGTGTTTGAAAATAGAGATTTGCCTGCTAAGTTATTTGAGAAGGAAATGTGTATCAACATTTTGTTGGCAGAGCGCAGATTCTTTAGGTTATTATAAGGTCTTATAAGGGTAGAGAGAATTGGGGTGTTACTAGGTTGGTAAATGGCTTTGTGGGCAATTGTGAGTTGATTAAATTGTAATAGTAGTGGTAATTCAAGCCATCCTAGCTGTTTTAGATTCTGACAGTGATGGGTCCTAAAAGGAGAGTTGGTGGCAAATCTTGCAATATTATTGTATGATCTAGTCAGATTGTTAAGATTATGTTTGGAAAGATTTGTATATATGGGGGAAGCATATAACAGGGTAGAGATTAAGTGAGTTCTGGCTATTGTGGCTCTAGTTGTTGGTGTCAGGAAGGGTTTAATGCGGTAGAGGGATCCAAGTTTTTTATTAGTACATTTAATTGTAGAATTTATATGATAATCAAACTTAAGTTGATTGTCAATAGTAATTCCTAGCAGTTTGGTAGTGGGGTCTGGAGAGATAACGGTACCATCTTCAGATGTAAGTGTGAAATGGAGAGGGGGTGACAGGTGAGATGGGTTGAAGAGCAGCAATTTGTTTTTTTTAGGGTTAAGGAGAAGACAGTGGTTAGAGAACCATTTTTCTATAGTAGAGAAGGCTTTTGTGTGTGAGAATGAAGATCAGTTTGAGATGAGGCAGAGCAAATGATAGTGGAGTCATCAGCATATTGGATACAGATAGACTGCGGAATGGAGAGATGAAGGTCATTTATGAAGATGGAAAACAATAGTGGCCCTAAAATAGAGCCTTGTGGGACACCTAGAGAGGTAGGAAGAAGGTCAGAAAGATGGTTTTGCCAGAGAACGGCTTGTTTTCGGTTGTCCAGATAGGATGTGAACCAGTTCATGGTAGGATGCTCGAAGGAGAGGGACTTCAGTAAGTGAAGGAGAAGTTGATGATTAACCATGTCAAAGGCTTTAGATAGATCAACAAAGAAAGCAGAGGATAAAATATTATTGTTACGATTATTGTTGATACAGTTAGTAAAGGATAGTAAGGCTGTGGTGGTACTATGAAATGGCTGAAATCCGTGTTGACAGTTTGCCAGGAGCTGATGTTGAAGTAGATGGGTAATAAGTTGTTTATGGATACATTTCTCCATAATTTTGGCTAGTGGGGAGAGTAGAGCAATGGGACGGAAGTTAGAGAACTCAGTAGAGTCTCTGCCTTTGTGGAGAGGAATAATGTAGGAGATTTTCCAAATTGATGGGATTAGGCCTTCTGTTAAGGATCTATTGATTAATATAGTGACTGGGTAGGCAATGGCTTTGGCTCCTATTTTGAGGTATTCGGCTGGTAGTTGGTCAGCTGAGGGAGTGTTAGGTTTTAGTTTTTGAAGTAGACAGGAGATATAGGAGGTAGGTATAGGTTCTAGGTGAAAAGGAGGAGGAGTAAAGTTAGGTTTGGGCAGGTTAGATGTATCTGGATTTTGCTGATTAGCTAGATTAAGTATAGTGGTAGTAAAGAAAGAGTTGAAGGCATTGGCTGTTTGAATTGGTCAGTCTGGGTTAGAGCCTAATGGGTTGGGTGATTCGACTCTGCCTGGGGATAGAAGTGAGTTAATAGTAGAACAGAATTTTTGTGGTTGTTTGAGTGATGTTTACTGAAGTTGTATATAAAAGTTCTTTTTGTCTTGTAGGATAGCTCTTTTTGTAAGATTTCTTTGTTGTCTAAAGTTTTGGTGATCAGTTGAGTTCTTTGTGGACCGCCATTTAGTCCAAGATTTGTTTCTATTGTGGATAAGTTTCCTAGTATGATTTGAGAGCCAAGGGGCTGGTTTATTTTTCATTCTTATGGAACGGGTTGGGGCATGTTGGTCTAGGATTGCTAGGAAGGTGCTATTAAAGTAATTAACAGCTTCATCTATAGGGAGAGTCTTTAAGGAGACCAGTTACAATGATAAAGTTCAGTTAGAAAGAGTTCTTGGTTAAGGTGTTTTTTGCTATGGATGGTCCTGACTATATAGGGAATGTTAAAGCATGTTTTATTTCTGATAATATATATGAGAGAGTGGTCACTAAGGTCATCTGGAAGGGATCCTATTGAATATTTTTGTTGTGGACAATTTGTAAGAATCCAGTCTAAGATGTTTTTTTTTTTTATTATATTTGTTTATTCTTGCAGGAGTGTTTATAGTCTGTGAGAAGCCATAGAGGTTAATATGAGAGGAAGGATTAGTGTTGTTACATAAAGTCCAATCGATATTAAAGTCTCCTAGTAGAATTGTCTCTTGTGGGAGATTAGTCGAAAGCCAATTCAGGAGGTCTTCTAATATAGTCAGATTTTTTCCTGGGGGAAGGTAGGAGCAGATGATGTAAACTGATTTATGGGAATTAAGTATTAGTTTGGTAATAATTATTTCAATGATGCCATCACAGGGTAGATTATAGTTCATTTTGTTGATTTTCAGTCCTGATTTATATATACCAAACAGGACAGGATCCAGGACTGAACCCTGTTGGTACTCCACTTGTCACTGGTCTGAAGTCGGATTTGGAGTCTGCTACTTTCACAGTGTGGGTTCTGTCAGTGAGCCAGTTGGCAACCCATCTTGTGACATAGGGATTTATACCTAGTTTAGTGAGTATCTATAATTCCAGAGTGGGGGATGGTGTCGAAAGCCTTGGCAAGATCTAGATAGGCTGTGTGAACCACCTTACCCTTGTCTATGGCTTTGGTGACTGCTTCAAAGAAGTCTATCAGGTTTTCAGGTTTAGGAGACATGATCTGCATTTTACAAAGCCAAACTGGTTGGGGTCCAGAGTTTGGAGATTACCAATGTCTTTGTTTATAAGTTCCATGATGATATCTTCCATGGCTTTGCAGACCAGGCTCATCAGGCTAATGCGGCGCTAGTTCCCGGGGTCCGTGGTGGCTCCCCCCTTGTGTAGTGGGATAACTGTCGCTGTGCGCCATTCAGCAGGCACAAAGCCTGAGGTGAGGCTATGACTGAACATGGTACTTAGGTGTGGTGTCAGTTCGTTCTGTAGTTCATGTAGAATGCAGCCTGGGATGTTGTCTGGTCCATGGATGCTGTGTTTACCTGGCTTTGGAGAGTGTGGTTTTTACCTGTGCAGCTGTGATTACAGGAACTTTGCATTCTACCGGTACAGAGATGGGCTCTTTAATGGGTGAGAGGGGGATAAAGTTAGCACTGAACCTATCTGCCAAGATGTTGGCAATATCAGTTGGGTCTGTATATTTAGTGCCATTGTGCTGTAACTCAGAGCAGATCTGAGTGTTGCCAGTGAAATTCTTGACATAGCTATGGAATGCTTTGTGGTTGTCTTTAGAATCAGTGGCAATTTTGTTTTTGTAACTAGCTTTGGAGGATTTTATCAGGGATCACAGTTTCTTACTGAGGCTGACCAGGGAGCTCCTCCACTCATGGGATTTTACTCTCTTTTGTAACAGTTTCTTCCTTCTGTTGTACAGTTTGTTTATCGTAGAGGACCACCAGATTGGCTTCTTTTTTTTGGAGGATAGTGTTTTGGTTCTGTTTGGGATAGCACGATCCATGCACTCCTGTAAGTGCTTATAAAGTGCAATTGTGTAGGATTCAATAGTCGTAACTGTATTGTCCATCTGCATGGGTGTCATGAAGTTCACCACTTCTGTCTTAAGAAGCATGAAGTTGGCTTTGGAGAAATTTTTTAACATGGTTTCCTTAATGGAGGGTAGGGGCAGAATGTGGATATGTAGGGTAATTAGCTTATGGTCGGATCGGACCAATGAGGCATTGACTTCAGGTGTGGAACACCGGTCACTCAGGACAAACCAAACCCCGTAACCAACACAAATAACCACAAAGTGAGCTAAATGCTACTGATTGCCAGAAGTCTCAGCCTCCAAATGCACACACTCGAGGCACTTCTCAGCATGGAGAATATTGATATCTGTGCAGTAACAGAAAACTAGTTCAAGGCTCCAGAGAGCACACCAGCACTACCAGGATACTACTCATTCCATACCTTCCAGCATCAGAACCTGCATCATAGCACATAGGGTGGGGATGTATCCATATTCATCAAGGATACCTACACCTCTTTCTACATCCTCTCTACAGGATATGTACCCATAGAATGTTGCACAGCAACGTTCTTCCCACTCCACAGGGGTGGGGCCACAAAAGACCCTTGGCATTCATGCTCTGTGAGCCTGACGAGTCTGATCTGCAAGGCAATGGAGCCAATCATAATGGAAGTCAACAATAAAGACATTGGGAACCTTCACACAGTTGAGCACACCAAGTTTGGCTTTGTCAAATGCAGATCACGCCTCCTGAACTGGGTGGATTTCTTTGAGACAGTTACACAGGCTACAGATGATTGAAAGGAGCTCCACACAGCCTAACTATACCTTGCTAAGGCCTTTGACACCATTCCCCAGTCAGGTATCATAGATGAACTCACCAACCTGGGCATAAATCCATACATCACACGATGGATTGCAAACTGGCTCACAGATAGATCGCACAAATTAAGAGTTGCTGGCTACATGTCAGACTCTAAACCGGTAACAACTGGTGTCACCCAGGGTTCAGTCCTGGGGCCCTTCCTGTTTGGTATAGACTTCTCAAATGTACATGCCAACACAGGAGGGTTATGGTTGACTAAGTTTGCTGGGAACTGTAAAGTGTTTGCCATAACAGATTCCCCAGATGACACAAATATTCTCCACTCTATGAGACAGATGTGTGGTGTCAGAATAATGGCCTCAAGCTGAATGTGAAAGAATGCAGAGTAATCACCTTTGGGGAAAACAAAGTACCCACAAACTACCACATAGGTGTTACCCCCTAAAAACTGACAAGGTAATAAGGGATCTGGGGACACAAGTAGATATTCATCTTTCCTTTGACAACCATGTTGCCAAAGTGATTAGGAAATCCTATGTGGCCTGCCTAATCAACAAAGGGTTTGCATCAGGATCAAAAGAGGTAGTGGCGGCCCTCTACTTTTAAGTCATCAGACCCATCATTTAGTACAATGCACCATTTTGGATGTATTCGACTAAGCATATCCAGCAGCTGGAGGGACCACAGAAGTACCTCACCAAGAGGATTACTGGCCTCAAACAGTTGTGTTATGCAACACAACTGGTAAAACTAAATCTGTTCTCCGTTGCGTACCGTCTACTCAGAGGCACACTCTGCCTAACATACAGAGCCATGTCTAACACATAACTGTTGAACATGCCCCATCTAAGGATAACAAAACTGAGTCGCACTACACACTCCAGGGATATGAACCTCATCACAACAATGAATAGAACATGCTGGTGGGATAGAGTACCATCCCAGACACTTGCCTTACTGTGGAACAGAGTCCCAATGTACATCAGACAGAGCCCCTCGCTGACACTCTTCAATAGGAACCTTGATGAGTGGATGGGAAATGGACAATTCACACCAGTCATCACATCAGCAGCCCCACTAGAAAGGGGCTTAGGGTACTAACTATTAGAACTAGGGCTTAGGAGACTAACCAATGGGGTGGTGAAAGCAGCACAACTTGCGTAGGCTAATATATGCCTTCATGAAGATAATCTACTACATACCTATGAACCTATGTGACAGGTACATGTCTACAGATAGTAAATGTGTACTTCATTGTACAGTCATGTTGTACAGCAGGCACATGCACCACATACACTGTAATGCTTACAGCTACTGGTGACTATTACGTACAGTGGGTGAGATGTGCACCTCATGTCTTTTGTGCCATTGGGATGTGTGCTGGGTGGGACAGTCCTGGATGGCTCCCTGTCATGGTCACCCTCTTACACACATCTATGCCCATCCATCTTTGGCTTATTATACTGTGTTCCCCCTACATATATATAGGTACATAGTTAGGTAATAGGCTATCTGCCTGAAGGCAAATATTAGTATGGCCAGAGTGGGCAGCTATCACCACACATGAGGTTTGTTCCTTATGCCTCTGTGTAGTAGAGCTGATGAAGTGATCCATGGTGTGACAGTTCAGTTTCACATACACTCATCAAGGCCCCTCTGGAAGAGTGTTAGTGAGGGACTCAGCTTAATGTAGGTTGGGAGCCTGTTCCAAAGCAAGGGAAGTCTGTGAGTTAGTAATGTATCCCTCCAACATGTTCTATTTATTGTTGTGATGATTATATCCCTACAGCATGTGGCACAGTGAGCTTGTGTTTACTTCAGATAGAGCATGTACATCAGTTCTGCATTAGATATGGACCTGTCTGCTGGGCAGAGATCGCCTGAATAGACAGTATGCAACAGAGTACAGATTGAGTTACTTCAGTCTTGTTGCATGGGGCAACTGTTTGAGGCCAGTAATCCTCTTTTTGAGGTACTTCAGTAGTCTTTCCAGCTGCTGAAGGTGCCTAGTCAGATTCATCGCAAATCTGCCGTGGTACTCTCTGATGGGTCTGATGACTGATGAGTAGAGGGAACCTCCTTTGACCTACATGCAAAGACTTTGGCAATTTGTGGGAACACATATCATGATTTTCTAACCACTTTGTGAATGTGTTTCTGGAAGTAGAGATGACTATCCACATCTGTCCATAGATCCCTTATTATTACCTCCATATTTAGGGTGTTGGCACCTATGTGGTATTTGTATGACTGTAGCTCGAGGCCATAACTTTGACACCACATCTGTCTGACTGAGACCCTTTTTAAGGGTATCTCTATTGTCCCAAACATCGATTATGACAACCTTTTTGCAGTCATCCATAACCTTTGCTAACCATAGCCCTCGTGTGTTTGAATTTCTGAAAAGTATACACCAGACAAGAGGGGTCCCAGGACTGAGCCATGGGGGACAGCAGTTGTTACCAGCTTACAGTCCAACAGGGAGACCACAATTCTTACCTTGTGGGATCTATCTGTGCCCCAGTTGGCAATCCATCAGATGACATAGTTTATGCACAGGTTGTTGATTTTGTGGCTCCGACATGTTTGTGGGATGTTGGAAAAGGGCTTTTCAAGGTTTATGTAGGCCAGGTGGAGCTCATTTCATTGATGTATGTCCTGGGTAACTGCCTTGAAAACTGTCTAGCAGGTTTAGGGACCATGATCTGACCCTGACCCAACCAAAATGGGTAGAGTTGGGTGTTTGTACGCTCCCAATAGCTCTGTTTATGAGTTCCATAATGATGGACTCCATGGCCTTGCAGATCAGGCTTATTAGGCTTATAAGACAACAGTTCCCATGGTCTGTTGTGCACCAACACTTGTGGAGTGTGCCAAACATTGCTGTAACCCATTCAACAGTTTCATATCCTGTACAGAGGGCGAGTCTCAACAGACTGTTCAGGTGCAGGGTCTGTTTATTTTGGAGTTCACATATGACACAGCCAGGGACACCATGTCATCCCATAGAAACCGTGTTTTAAGGTTTGGATAGAGCTGTTTAACCATTGTATATGTGATTTTTGGATTTTCACAATCTCCAGGTATGGTAATGGGCCCTTTTGTCATTGAGAGGGGGGTAAATATATATGAACCTGTTTGACAAGATGTTGGCAATGTCAGTCATGTACATGTATTCATTTACACTTTGCACTGACTCAGAACATATATGAGTTTACATTGATATTTATGACATAGCGAAAGAAAGCTTCATGGTTCTATATGGACTCTTTGGCAATATTTTTTGCCAGAACATGGCTTGGATAATGTTAGGAGGGCTCATTGTTTCTTGATGATACTGATCAGAGATTTATTGATCTTCTTTGGATTTTCACTTTCTTTGAACAACTTAAGTACTTGTATTAGATAGTTTAATTATGACAGGGGTCCAATATATTACATGGGTCTGTTTTCATATCACTGTGTACACAAGGCAGGATTGGTGAATAGTGACATGTGTCTGGAGTAAGAATTGCAACTGCCAGTTATGTGTGGCCCACTGCTGTACTCAGGCATGGCCTAAGTGCGTGAGCATGCTCAGTATGACCTTTCAGTATGCTGTTGACTGACATTTGCTAAATTTGTTTAAGTGTGTGAGCATGCCCACTATGGGCATATATATACTATATATGTGTGTGAAAATTCAAGTTGTTTTTTACTTCAGGGCTCACCTTTGTGTTGTACATCGACAGGAAGCACGCTGTACCTGCATGGCTTCCATGAGTCAATTTGCATAGACTTATCAACATTTCTACATACAGGGGGGACAGCTATTATTTTTACATTTCTACCCGGGGGGGGTTCACACCTGATTGTTACTGTGGGTGTACATAGGATGAGGGGTACACCTGACACTTATACACATTTGCTAGGCCTGCACTGCTATGTCAGGTACTCCATTTCAGTCTGTACTGTTGCCTATCATACTGGCTTGAGGCATACCACTGTACTACAGACCTTAGCCTCCAATTGCACTCATATTAGTTTGTGACTTCATAGCCTACCCAACCCACTTCACACTGCCTGGCCTGCTGTTATCTGTCTGCAGAGGCCTGGGGGAGGTTACTCATATGCCTCTTCAGAGGGCATGATACTGCATTTGTTTGTGTTTGTGTTTATCTGCAATTGTCCTGATGGCTGTGACTTTTAGGTATGTGATCCCCCCCAACTGGTATGTGTGAGTGACTTAAGTTGTGTCTGTGCCAGCGAAATGCTGTCATGGCTTAGTGGTTCACTATAGTGCACAGTATCCTGAGTTTGAGCCCTGTCACTGCTTTTTATTTTCCTGCTGGGAAGACCGGACTGGTTAAGGAACAGTAAAGCAGGTGTGAGGGTGTTTACCCGACTTTGCTCGACTTTGCCCAACATTGCTCAACGTTGCCCAACATTGCGCTGGTTAGCACGGTTCACAGCTATGCGCAATTGGATTTAAATATGCTCAATACTGGTAAAATGTGCTTAGCAGTGCTTTATATTGCTTAAAATAGGGCACTCATGCCTCAGGTGATGCTGCAGGGCAGCCTATGTCGGATGCACATAGTACACACCCTATACATGTTTGAAAACAGGTAGTGTCAAGTTAGGCATCCCTTTTACTGCATGTGCGAGTCAGGGAGAGGTGTCATTTCCAGGGTTCCTACTGAGTCAGTGTATGTGCTATGTGTTGCCTCTTTGCCAAGGCCAGGGTATACTGGGCACGCCTCCTTCTGCCTACTGGGGCAGGCTTAGGTTGTTCCTCCTTCGAGTCATGCTGTGCCTGTGCAGGCATTGGCAATGATGGGGGGCTGTTTGGCCCTGCCCCATGCTGTTCCTGCTACAGCTGTTTCTGCAGGATCATATTGTGTAGCATGGCACATACCATAACAATTTGGGTACTGCAAGGCTCCACCAGATGTGTCTAGGCACCGGAACCGTGACTTGAGCATCCCAAACACAAGCTCAATTATGTTTCTTGTTTGTGCGTGTGCCTCATTATGGAGTTCTTGTTCAAGTGTGTGTGCATTTCTGATGGGTGTCATCAGCCACGGCTCCAGTGCATATCCAGCATCCCTCACTAGGTGACCATCAGGGATGTCCCCATTGGCAAATCTCTGGTACAGCTGTGTCAGATGCCAGATGTGGGAATCGTGATAGCTTCCAGGGCAGCCAGCACACACATTCATTATTATGCCCTGGGCATCGCACACGACCTGGCAGTTGATGGAGGGGAAGCCCTTGTGATTGATGTAGACCTTACCCCGCTCACCAGGTGGTGCTTTGATGCATATGTGCATGCAGTCTATTGTACCCAGTACCTCAGGGTATTCTGCTATTTGGTGGAAAAGACGCATATTGCTGGCCAATGCCTCACGGGAATTGGGGAAATAATACGTGGTCGCTGACATGGCATCCAGGAACTGGTGGAGTACCCTGGATGCTGATGCCTGTGAAATCCCCATCATATCACCAGTTGGTCTTTGGAAGGTACCTGTAGCTAGTATTCGTAGGCCAACACATACCTTGGTATCCACTGGGATGGGTTCCCCTCTGTTGGTTCTGTGTGTGAGGCGTGGCCGGCACAGCTCAACAATTTGCTGTAGGAGGTCTCTGTCCACCCTATAGTGCTCCATTATCTCCAGCTCATGTAGCCCCTGGTAGGTTACCCTGGGTCTGTACACTCTTCTCCGTCTCCTCACTGTGGGTTGCTCAGCAGCATTCACAACATCACCACCCTCAGCACCTTGCACATGTTGGTTTATGATAGCAACAGCAGCCCCTAAAATTTTGTCTGACTTAAGCTTTTTAAGCTTTCCCTCTTTGTATACTGCAGTGTTGCAGAGTTCTTGGGAAAAAACAGGGGGGGGATGCTGTTTGCAGAATTTAAAGTGCTGTGCTGGGCTGGGCTAGTCTGCTGCTTGTGTAATTGGCTGATTCTAATATATTTCACCTGGCAGCTCTGCTAGTTCTCCTTGGTTAACTTCCTACTACTTCTTTTCCTTCCTTTTGCCTTTCTGTGTCCGCCAGGGGGAAGCGCCACACAAACGCGCGCACAGCTGTGTGCATGTTTGCAAGGAGTTTCCTATCTTTTAACATTGTGTACCTTTGGTTTGAGGTTTTCAAATAGGACAACTGTAGGCACACCTCTTGCAATCCTGAGCAACTCAAAGCAAACATAAGCCACTGTGCCCCAATTAGCTTACAGCCTGTCTGACACCCCCCCTCATGATGTCACCTATATTCTAATCTACTACTCACCTACTCCTACTCTTACACTCTTGGGACATGGCTCACATGCTGGGGAAAATTGGGATTCACTATCCTTATCCTCATTTGCATAGGATTGCCTATTAATGCATGGCTATATCTCTCACACTGAGCTTCCCTCCCTTAGCAACCACTACTCAGTGGCCATGTTGTCTTCAGCCTGCCATTTACCTGCATGGCAGAATAAGCTTTTTAGTGAAAATGCCTATTTTTGGCTTTTTTTAAATTATTTTCTTGTTTTTATAACGCCACACGTTTGAGCGGTGCTGCGCTATGCTTAAACATCAGAGATCGGGGGGAAAAAAAGTTACATTTTTATATTTTTAAACATTTATAAATGCCAATGGCCTTATATTTGGCCATTGGTATGCTTCCTCAACTGTATGCATCCTTTATTTGGAGCTGTCATAGCTCCGTTTAGCTATTTGCAGAAATGTACTCCATTACCAACAGAGTACATTTCTGCAGCTAACACTAATCTTCCATGGACAGGTTAGTGTTTCCTGGATCGCAAATTTACCTCATTTGCATGGCTTTCACCAGCAAATGAGGTAATTTGCATACCATGACACTGTCCGTGCAAGAGTAGCTTTAGCAGCTCTCGTGCACGCTCCTGCCGGCTGTACCTGGATCGCACGGCAGACATATTGCCGGCGTGAGCTCCTACACTCTTCTTGCACTCCATGCAAGCTTTCTAAATCCCCCCCAATGTCTGTTTATGTAGTATAAATGCATAGTTATGCAAACCACAAATACTTATTATATTTCTAAATGTTTTACAACTACATTCTAATATCAAACTGTAAGTGTATTAACAAATGGTTTCAAGAAAAATGCTACAAAAATTAACTATCGTCTACATAATCTAAAATGTGAGCTTACACCTTCCTAGACTGGATGAATAGTTACAGGAAATATTGAGCGAATAAGATAAAAAAACAAAACTGATTGCCAGACAAGTGGCTTGAGTTTTTCTAAAGCATTATTGTTATTAAAACATAATTGTTAAAATATTCACATGCAACACTATTTGATGTGTCATAAAACATCACAATTGTGCGTACATGTTACTGATAATCTGTTTGCAAGTAAATGTTAAAAGTAAAAAACCTTGGTTACATCAGGTATAGCCAGCAAATGAGCCATAATATACATACAGTTCAAATCAATTATGCAGGAGGGTATAAATACCTACTACTAGTAGTAAACAGCAAAAACTTTATAAAAAAATGATCAAATCAGACAAAGGTCCATCGTTTGTTAACCTAATAAAGCAGATAAACAATAGCGCAATACAACAGGGGGAGGGATACATTCTCAGTTTTACATTGACTGTGTAAGCAGTATGTATTGCAAAAGGGTCTAAAATAAAGCTAAAGAAAGAAATAATATCTCATTCCTTCTTGACAATACTATTTTAGGGGGGGAGGGGAAACGGGTATTAGTGCATTAAAATACTGGATTAAATCTGACAAGATAAGATATTTTACAAGTTGCTAATAGCTATCATGCTAGTTGTTGTATTGTTTAGTATTAAATTGTATTCACAACCTGTTAAACTGTAAAGCTATACAAGAGATGGCTTAAAATTGCATTATTAAAGCTATACAAGAGAGAGAGAGAGAGTAAAAATATGTGAAAAAATTAGTAAGACGGGTCACTATTTTTAATATGTTTTTGGCTGGACAGTGTTGGTATGCAAAAAGCATAAATGTTTGTAATTGTTGGGTATGTAGTTGCCTTTGGTGGCAATTCCACTAAATACTTCTAAAGAGACGTAAACATTTTCCAAGATTTTGCTTGATGTTAATGTTACTAAATTTATAAATTAGACTAAATGTACTTTACAGTCTTTGTATGTACAAATACAGAAGAATTCAATACAAATGAAATTAATGGCTAGCAACGAATATTTGTGAAAAACCATGTTTTAAACAAATGGGTCCAGGATACCTACTAGATTGAAATGCATGAATAGCAGTCTGTGTAAATACATACTGTACAGGATACAATGTAATAAGTTCAAAAGAAATTTGTCAAGTTGTAATATTATCACTGGTTTTAAGTTGGAGTCTTACTATTAGTTTCTGGATCATCGTTTTATCTGTACCAGTACTGGTTACCTCAGCCAGAGAAAAATGATATTAACATATTGTATTCATACAGCTAATGGACTAATATGTAAACAGCATTTTCAGTGTATACTTCACTGTCAGTTAAAGTTTATGGGCAGTTCAGAAATATGACCACAATGTTATGGATAAAATGACATTGAAACTATATATTTTCAGCAGTGTATAAATGCGTGCAGTAGCACATAGTTCTTGTCTCTTATAGATATTAGTCTATCTCTAATCTTTTGATATAAAATGATTAATAAAAGTAAAGAGTTAATTTAACAGTTGCAAAGAGTTAATGGAACAGTTATAAGACATACATTAAATTCTGTGATTGCAAAAGAATAAATCAAGTTAAAAAATAAAACTAAAGCAGACACAGATCATAACTAATGGAATATTTTCACAGAATGGTCTGTAAAAGAATAAGTTAGATACATTCAGTTTTGGTAGTAATACTTAATATCATTGTATTAACTATGTAAAATTGCATTTTGACTTGTATCAAAAAAAAGACTAAAGGTTTTGTTTCCTAATGTGTTTCCTATAAAAATAAAATAGAGGTAATTGTTAGAGTAATTCTGTTGTAAACATGCTGAAAGATAAAGCATAGAATAAAACGTTTGCTTGAATATATGTGTGATGACCATGCCCTGGCCCAGCAATCAAGGAGCCACAATCCTCACCAGTAACACCAGGGAGGTTGTCTCATAGAAGAGAAAAGGATAACTAATACACACAGTAAAGTACAATTTCCCTTAAGTGCACACAGATATCACAATCAGTCTGGGGCTGGTTGCTCCTTTGCTCACCAGGTCCCCAATAAGACTCCCCACTGGCACAGCTATAGGGTCCAGGTCTCAGCCTAGCTGGGCAAGCTAGAACCTCCAGTACCCACTCTGTCCAACCAGTGCTTTGTGTCCCTGCCAAGTAGCTGACAGAACACACATACACTTTGAGATAAGTATTTATACAACTTCAAAGACACTCCTGGGAAAGGCTGACACAGATTCTCCAGCTATGCCCCTTTACCCAGACCATACGGTAGTAATCCCTGCCACCACCCAGCTAATAATATCAGCTACTAAAAGGCCCTTAAAAGGGTGTCCAATTATTACTGTGCAATAATATAATCCAATGGTAGTATGACTAACAGTCAAGGCTTACTTTAGAGTGGCCTATTACAATAACCTCTATAAATATGCAATGTACTCTAGAGCTTATCACTACACAAACCAGCCACAGGTAGAAGGTTTTAAAAATATTTAATAATAAATAATTAAAACACAAGACAAAAATACTACACCATAGATATATCTAAGAGTTCAGAGATCACACAGAAACTTAAAATAATACAGTAGGACAGGTCTGATTTCAAAGAAAAATACCTAATCAATCTTTACTAGCTTTAACTATTCCTACAAGAAATCACAGTGCTAAAACTTACATGTGAGCATAGGCAGATATCCAAGAGCAAAATGCTCTCATTCTCTTGTGCGAAATAGTTTTTAAACATTACTAACAAACATGTCTCTAAGTCTCACAAATTACATCATTTTTGACACTTAGGTTTTCCCAGTATTCATACTGCATCATCTTAACACCTGGTCTGAGTTCTCAGGCCATAAACTGCATTATTTAGCAATCTAACACCTGCTCAGAAACTTACAACCATACAAGGCATTTCACATATACACTCTAGCAGAAACTTGAGCAATAAAGCACATTCCACATCTAAATTCTGGTCATAAACTTTAGCCTTACAACAATGGGCATGAAACCTTCATCCAGACGCACTGGAGCCGAATTCTAATATGAAAGGGTCACAACATGCTTCACTGGGCCAGTGGAGTGCAATGTTGTCACATATTTTGCAGTTCCACATTTCACAATATTCTTTTACACTCAAGAAAACATGCCTGTATTTTACATTTATTTACAAATGCCAGAATTATATATCACATTCTATTTGACTAGGCTGGCAGCCTTCACCCATCTCTCCCCAATCATCACATCTCTTCCCCCCAGGGAACTCAAGCAAGTTTTTCAAGTGCCCCTTGAGAAACATTGCTTGAGAGTGTCAGGTCTATCTGGGTGCACCTCACCCCTTCCCTGTCTTGAGAGCCCATCTGCATTGGCATTGCTACTCCCACTGTGGTGCTGCACCGACATATCATATGCTTGCAACCCCAGACTCCATCTTAGCAACTTGGCATTTTGCTGACTGGCTCTGTTTAACCATGTAAGAGGGTTGTGATCTGTCATCACAGTGAATTTTCTTCCATACAGATAAGGCTGAAGTTTTTGTAGTGCCCACACTATGGCTAGACAATCCTTTTCTACCACTGCATAGCATTCCTCCCTGGGTTGGAGCCTATGACTGAGATAAACCACTGGGTGCTTTTCTCCCACTGAAAAAATCTGGCTAAGTATAGACCCCACCTCATAGTTTGAAGCATCCACCTACACAACAAAGTATTTGCTGTAGTCTGGACTGGCTAACACAGGGGGTCCTCCCGAAACTTCCTTAAGCTTCTGAAATGCCTTCTCACATGCTGGGATCCACACTACCTTATCTGGCCTGTTCTTCCTTGTCAGGTCTGTGAGGGGAGCAGCTATGGTACTGTAATTGGGAACAAACTTTCTGTAGTACCCTGCTGTCCCAAAGAATGCCCTCACCTGCTGTTTGGTAACAGGTGCAGTCCATGCCTAAATAGCTTCCACTTTGGCAGGTTCTGACCTTACCTTACCACTCCCCACTCTATGTCCTAGGTAGGAGACCTCTGCCATACCCACCTGACATTTGCTCGGCTTAGTGGTCAAACCTACCCTCTCTAGTCTGCCCAGCACCTCCCTGACATGCTGAAGGTGCTCTTGCCAGGAATGGCTGTAGATAGCAATATCATCCATGTAAGCAAGGGCAAACCCTCCTGCTCCTGCTAAAATATGATCTACCAGCCCCCGGAAAGTCATTGGGGCATTCTTCATCCCAAAGGGCATCTTTGAACTCATACAAGCCAAAAGGAGTCAGAAAGGCTGACTTCTCTCTGGCACTGGGAGTCAAGGGCACCTGCCAGGAACCTTTGGTAAGATCAATGGTTGTAAGATACTTAGCCCCACCTAGCTGATCTAGGGCCTCATCTGTCCTAGGCATGGGGTAAGCATCTACCTCTGTGTGACTATTTAATTTCCTGTAATCCACACAGAACCTGGTGCTGCCATCCTTTTTTGGCACCAGTACCACTGGGGAGGCCCAGGGACTGTTGGACTCCTGAATCACCCCTAGTTCTAACATCTCCTGTACCTCTTCCCTCAGAGTCTGTTTTACTCTCTCAGGCATCCTATAAGGGGCCTGCCTGATAGGCCTTTGGGGTCCTGTATCCACCTAGTGCTGCACCAGGTGAGTGCTCCCTGGTTTCTCGGTGAACATGCCCCCAAACTCCTGCAACATTGCTGGGATTTATCGAACCTGGGTAGGAGATAGCTGCTGGGACATTGCTACCCCTTCCACCGAGGTGTCAGCCCGAGCCTCACTGAGGAGATCAGTCACAAGATCTCTCTCAGACTCCTTCTGCAATCCACTGCAAATGCTCAGCACAAGGGCCTTCCTATCATGGTAAGGTTTCATCATGTTAACATGGTACAATTTGTGCCCCTGCCATCTGCCTAGCACTTCCACCATGTAGTTAACATCACTGACCTTTCTTACCACCTTGTAGGGTCCCTTCCAAGCTGCTTGCAGCTTGTTGTGTCTGACAGGAATGAGAACCATTACCTGCTGCCCACAGCATATTCCCTAGCTTGAACATTCCTGTCATACCACACGTTTTTCTGTTGTTGGGCTTCTGCCAGGTTCTCTTGGGCCAGGCCAATGAGTTCCCTGAGCCTTGTCCTGAGGTTCAGGATATATGCCACAACAGACTCCTTGTGAGAATCACACCTTCCCACTCATCTCAAATTAAATCTAGAGGTCCCCTCACCTTATGCCCATACAGCAACTCAATGGGTGAAAAACCTGTGAATTCTTGGGGAACCTCTCTTTAAGCAAATAGCAGATGGGGCAAATATTTGTCCCAGTCCCTCTTAAACTGATCTGCAAATGCCCATAGCATGGACTTAGGTTCATAGGTAGGTACTGGGCTATCGGCCCAAGGACCTATGTAAACCTAGCCAACAAGGTTCCCTGGCTTACGCCACCCAAGAAAGTTATTTTCCTGTGCCACTGTTGAGCCAGAGACACATAAGTGATCCCTGGGGTGTATTTCCTATTTCCCATCCACTCATCAAGAATTTTCTTGAAGAGTGCTAATGAAGAACTTTGCTTGACATAGATGGGTAGCCTATTCCAGAGTATGGGAAGTCTCTGGGAATGGAATCTATCCCTCCAGCATGTCCTGTTTATTGTGGTGACAAGGTTTAGGTCCCTTGAGTGTGTAGCTCAGAGGAATTGGGATTTCTTTAGGTGTAGCATGTCCAACAGCTCTGGGTTTGACATAGCTTTATATGTTAGGCAGAGATCACCTCGGAGTAGGAGTAAAGCTGTAGTTTTTTGAGGCGGTCAGTGTAGGGCATTTGTTTGAGGCCAGTAATCCCCTTTGTGAGGTACTTCTGTGGTCTTTCCAGCTGCTGCAGATGTCTTGTGAGGTACATTCCAAAAGGGGTGTTGTATTCTATAATGGGTCTAATGAGTGTTGAATAGAGGGGAACAATGACCTCTTTTTTTCCTGGATGAGAACCCTTTTATGATGAGGTGTGCCATGTAGCAGGACTTCCTGACTACTGCGGCGATGTGACTATCAAAGGAGAGACTACTGTCCACCTGGGTCCCAAGGTCTCTTATCACACATTCGGTGTTAAGTAGATTGCTGCCTATGTGGTAGTTCATGGGTACAGGGTTTTTACCAAAGGGGATGACACTGCACTTTTTGGCACTGAGCTTGAGGCCATGGCTTTAACCAGGCATCTGTCTCAGCGAGGCCCTTCTGTAGGATGTCCACATCATTTGGGGACTTGACTATGGCTCCTAGTTTGCAGTCATCTGCGAACTTCATTAGCCAGAGGCATTCTGTGTTAGCCTGTACTTCAGAGAAGTAGATACAAAGTTTGGAGGTTACCAATGTCTTTGTTTATGAGTTCCATGATGATACGTTCCATGGCCTTGCAGACCAGGCTCATCAGGCTAATAGGTCGATAATTCCTGGGGTCAGTGGTGGCTCCCCCTTTGTGGAGAGGGATAACTGCTGCTGTGCTCCATTCAGTGGGCACAAAGCCTGATGCGAGGCTATTATTGAATATGGTGCTTACGTGGGGAGCCAGTTCATTCTGAAGTTTGTGTAAAACGCAGCCTGGGATGTTGTCCGGTCCCACGGATGCTGTGTTCCTGGCTTTAGAGAGTGCAGCTTTTACCTGCGTAGTTGTGATTACAGGGACTCTGCATTCTTCCTGTATAGATATGGGCCCTTTAGGGGGGGGGGTGAAGTTAGCACTGAACATATCTGCCAGGATGTTGGCAATATCAGTTGGTTCTGTAATTTTCATGTCATTGTGCTGTAACTCAGAGCAGATCTGGGTGTTGCCATCGAGATTCTTGACATAGCTATAGAATGCTTTGTGGTTGTCCTTAGAATTAGTGGCAATTTTGTTTTCATAGCTAGCTTTGGAGGATTTTATAAGGGATCTCAGCTTTGTACTGAGGCTGACCAGGGAGCTTCTCCACTCAAGGGATTTTACTCACTTTTGCAACAGTTCCTTCCTTCTGTTGGTACAGTTTGTTTATGGCAGGGGACCACCAGATTGACTTATAGCGTCTTGGTTCTGTTTGGGATAGCACGATCCATGCACTCGTGTAAGTGCTTATAGAGTGCATTTGTGTAGGATTCAGCAGTTGTAACTGTATTGTCCATCTGCATGGGTGTCATGAAGCTCACCACTTCTGTCTTAAGAAGCATGAAGTTGGCTTTGGAGAAATTTTTTACCATGGTTTCCTTAATGGGGGCTGGGGGCGGGATGTGGATATCAAGGGTGATTAGCTTATGGTCAGATCGGACCAACGAGGATTTGACTTCAGGTGTGGAACACTGGTCACTCATGTTGGTAATGACTAGGTCTAGGATATTGTTGCCCCTGGTGGGGGTGTGGATAAGTTGATCCAGTGCATTGGAGTTTATGAATTCCAGAAAGTGTAGAGCTAAGGATTTGGTACACAAGTAGTTTTCCCAGATAATGGTGGGGTGGTTGAAGTCGCCCATTATTAGGGTGTTTGGTTGAACCCAAATATTTTCCAGTACATCAAGAAAAGAGGAGTGTGAATCCTAGGGCATGGTGGGGGATCTGTAGCAAGCTACAATTTGGATTGCAGTTTTGCCCAGAGTTAGTTGCACTTGGATAACCTCGGATGCATTATGCTGAGCAACTAGCCTGGAGGTGTGGATATCCTTAATGAATGTGGACACACCTCCACCTTTGGTGTTTCGGTCCAGGTTACATGGCCCAAAAGTGTGGTATGAGTTATAGCCTGGTAGTGCAGGGGTGCTCTCTGGAGCCTTGAAACAGGTCTCAGTCACTGCACAGATATCGATGTTCTCCATTTTAAGGAGTGCCTCAAGTGAGTGCATTTTGAGATTTAGACTTCTAGCATTGAGTAGCATTACCCTCATTTTTTGCTTGCCTGTTCCTGTTGCGGTAGTGAATTTGTTATTTGAACCTTGCCTAAAAAAGGCACTATAGGGGCAGCAAGAGCCTTACCCAGTATCTGGAATCCCAGGGGCGACAGGTGCAGGCCATCTGTGGCAAAGCATCGTGGTCTGTTGACAATGTCATCCCAAGCAGACAGATACTGTACCCCCTTAGAATGACACCAGAAGCTTAGCCAATTTTTGAAGTCAATCATTTTGTCCTTGTACTGCGGTATCATTCTGGGTGATGGCAGAAAGCTACTCAGGGCTAGAGTCATACCTGCCTGGGCTACAAGATCGGGGAGCTCTTCCATGTCTCTTTTCATGTAGTTCAGGGAGGTACATCTCAGGTCATTCACACCAACGTGGACAACGACAGAGTCATATTTGTACTTCTTGTGGAGTGACCTGAGTGCCTGGGTTATGTGGCGGATCCTGGCACCTGACAGGCAGCTGACAGTAACCTTCTCCTTGTTTAGCCTGGTGAGTGGGACATCAGTGTGCCTGACTATAGAGTCACCTGTGACTAGTGTGTTGGGTACGTTGTTTTGCCTTATTGGCTGTGGTTGAGTGGCACACTGAGTCTGTGGGCTATGTGTCATTTGGGTTGTGTTGGGGAATGGAGGTTGCTTGCGTTTCTGCTTTGGAGGTCTCTGTTGCTTAGACAGATTATTATTGAGAGCCTCCACGAAAGTTTTTGTGTTACTATATGTGGATTTTTGTGGTGTAGATTTAGTAAGACTATGTGATGAGTGTGCTGTGGTGCAAATGTTTACCTTCTCCTCATGACTGTCAACTTCAGTCTTGGTTGGAGAGAGCTTTACCTTCAGTTTAGCTACATAAGTGCATCTCTCACAGGTTATAGTGTTGGGTGGTAAGAGGAGAGGGTTGTCTGTGTACATGAGTCAATTTCTACATTACCTCAAGATGCCCAGATTCATCAGATAGACAGGAGAGAACACTGGGAGCTGACCCTTAGACATGCCTGAATAAAAAACTATTTTCTTCTAGATAAGTGAGGAAAGTGAGTACAAGAGCTGTTTTTCTCTAAGAAAGTGAGAAAAGTAAGTACAAAAACTTTTTTCTCTAGGTAATGAGGAAGGTTGAGTGATATAGTAATTAGTAGCTTATTTAGAGCTTACAAGTTCTGAACAAGTGGTGAGCAAGAATAGGCAAATTTAAGTGCTAAAACTAAGAATCTGTATCTGCAGTAGACAAGTTACTGGACAGAAACAAGTGCAAATGCAGGCTTTCAAATCAGAAAGTTGAGAGAGATGGAAGAGATTGCCCAAACGGCCAGTAACTACAATTTCTGGGCCAGAACCACTCCTTATGTGGTAGACAGGTTACCTAGTGCTTACCACTCCCACTGGTAAGCTAGAAGGCTTCCCTCCAACACAGAAAGATTTGGGGGGCTCAGAAGCTTACATACAGTCCTGGAGACAGCAAATCTGTATCTGGAACACTAGTTACAGGAAAGGGAGGAAACAGGCTTACAGTTTCTTTTTTTTTTCAGAAAAGTAGCAAAAACAGTAGTAAAAGCAATTCACATGCATTGCAAGCTAGCACACTCGAGTATGTAGCAATATTAGACAAAACACAGTTTAAAAAATGCAATTAAATTAAAAACGCCTAAAAGCAAGTGCAGAAAGAGTTTATTAGTTGAATGTGGTAAATAGATGGGACTGGGGGAGTGTCCCAGATCAAATCTACAGTGGGGTGGGCAACTGCAAAAGCCAGCAAATGTAAACTACAAGCCAGAAATAGGGAGGGTGTCTGGAACAAAATAGTTTCAACAGAGATCTAAGCAACAATTAACAGTACAAACTCTAAAACCAAAAAAAATATACTCAGCTCTGTATATTTGCAGATAGATTGGAAGGCAGCCTTTCAGAACACATGTTCCAGTAATTAAATGCAGGCTGTTACTAACAGGTCTAATTTTATGCAAGTGATCCTTGAGTTAGATAACACACAAGCTGTAAAAAACAGGTATACCAACTGAAGACATGGCAGAAAATAGGGGGGAGGGAAACAGTTTCAACAGAGATCTAAGCAACAATTAACAGTACAAACCCACAAAAAATATACTCAGCTCTGAACATTTGCAGATATATTGGTAAGCAGTCTCTCAGAACAGGGAGACAACAGTTTCAACAGAGATCTAAACAACAATTAGCAAACTCAAAAACCAAAAAAATATACCCAGCTCTTTATATTTGAAGATAGATTGGAATGCAGTCTCTCAGAACACAGGTTCCAGCAATTAAATGCAGGCTGTTATTAACAGGTCTAATTTTATGCAAGTGATCCTTGAGTTAGATAACATACAAGCTGTAAAAACAGTTATACCAACTGAAGACACGGCAGAAAATAGGGGGGTGGGGTGGGGAAAACAGATTCAACAGAGATCTAAGCAACAATTAACAGTACAAACTCTAAAACCAAAAAAATATATTCAGCTCTGTATATTTGCAGATAGACTGGAAGGCAGCCTCTCAGAACACAGGTTCCAGTAATTAAATGCAGGCTGTTACTAACAGGTCTAATTTTATGCAAGTGATCCTTGAGTTAGATAACACACAAGCTGTAAAAAACATATACCAACTGAAGACACAGCAAAAAATAGGGGGTGGGGTGGGGAAAACAGATTCAACAGAGATCTAAGCAACAATTAACAGTACAAACTCTAAAACCAAAAAAATATACTCAGCTCTGTATATTTGCATATAGATTGGAAAGCAGTCTCTCAGAACAGGGAGACAATAGTTTCAACAGAGATCTAAGCAACAATTAAACTTTAAAACAAAAAAAATAGTCAGCTCTGTATATTTGCAGATAGATTGGAAGGCAGTCTCTCAGAACACAAGTTCCAGCAATTAAATGCAGGCTGTAATCTAACAGATCTAATTTTATGCAAGTGATCCTTGCGTTACATAACACACAAGCTGTCGAAAACAGGTATACCAACTGAAGACACAACAGAAAATAGGGGGGAGGGAAACAGTTTCAACAGAGATCTAAGCAACAATTAACAGTACAAACTCTAAAACCACAAAAAATATACTCAGCTCTGTACATTTGCAGATATATTGGAAAGCAGTCTCTCAGAACAAGGAGACAACAGTTTCAATAGAGATCTAGCAAACTCTAAAACCAAAAAAATATACTCAGCTCTTTATATTTGCAGATAGATTGGAATGCAGTCTCTCAGAATACAGGTTCCAGCAATTAAATGCAGGCTTTTACTAACCGGTCTAATTTTATGCAAGTGATCCTTGAGTTAGATAACATACAAGCTGTAAAAACAGTTATACCAACTGAAAACACGGCAGAAAATAGGGGGTGGGGTGGGGAAAATAGTTTCAACAGAGATCTAAGCAACAATTAAGAGTACAAACTCTAAAACCAAAAAATATATACTCAGGTCTGTATATCTGCAGATAGATTGGAAGGCAGTCTCTCAGAACACAGGTTCCAGCAATTAAATGCAGGCTATTACTAACAGGTCTAAATTTATGCAAGTGATCCTTGAGCTAGATAACACACAAGCTGTAAAAAACAGTTATACCAACTGAAGACACGGCAGAAAATAGAGGGGGGTGGGGAAAACAGTTTCAACAGAGATGTAAGCAACAATTAACAGTACAAGCGCTAAAACAAAAAATATATAGTCAGCTCTGTATATTTGAAGATAGACTGGAAAGCAGTCTCTCAGAAAAGTGAGACAGTTTCAACAGAGATCTAAGCAACAATTAAACTCTAAAACCAAGCAAATATACTCAGTGGTGTATATTTGCAGATAGATTGAAAGGCAGTCTCTCAGAGCAGAGGTTCCAGCAATTAAATGCAGGCTGTTACTAACAGGTCTAATTTTATGCAAGTGATCCTTGAGCTAGATAACTGTAAAAAAACAGTAATACCAACTGAAGACATGACAGAAAATAGGGGGTGGGGAAAACAGTTTCAACAGAGATCTAAGCAACAATTAACAGTACAAACTCTAAAACCAAAAAAATATACTCGGCTCTCTATATTTGCAGATAGATTGGAAGGCAGTCTCTCCGAACACAGGATCCAGCAATTAAATGCAGGCTGTTACTAACAGGTCTAATTTTATGCAAGCGATCCTTGAGTTAAATAACACACAAGCTGTAAAAACAGTTATACCAACTAAAGACATGGCAGAAAATGGGGGTGGGGTGGGGAAAACAGTTTCAACAGAGATCTAAGCAATAATTAACAGTACAAACTTTAAAAACAAAAAATATACTCAGCTTTGTATATTTGGAGGTAGATTGGAAGGCAATCTCTCAGAACACAGGTTCCAGCAATTAAATGCAGGCTATTACTAACAGGTCTAAATTTATGCAAGTGATCCTTGAGATAGATAACACACAAGCTGTAAAAACCAGTTATACCAACTGAAGACACGGCAGAAAATAGGGGGGTGGGGTGGGGAAAACAGTTTCAACAGAGATGTAAGCAACAATTAACAGTACAAACTCTAAAACAAAAAATATATACTCAGCTCTGTATATTTGCAGATAGACTGGAAAGCAGTCCCTCAGAAAAGGGAGACAACAGTTTCAACAGAGATCTAAGCAACAATTGAACTCTAAAACCAAGCAAATATACTCAGCGGTGTATATTTGCAGATAGATTGAAAGGCAGCCTCTCAGAACACAGGTTCCAGCAATTAAATGCAGGCTGTTACTAACAGGTCTAATTTTATGCAAGTGATCCTTGAGTTAGATAACACACAAGCTGTAAAAAACAGTTATATCAACTGAAGACACAGCAGAAAATAGGAGGGGGTGGGGTGGGGAAAATAATTTCAATAGAGATCAAAGCAACAATTAACAGTACAAACTCTAAAAACAAAAAAACAAAAAAAAATATGCTCAGCTCTGTATATTTGCAGATAGATTGGAAAGTAGTCTCTTAGAAAAGGGAGACAATAGTTTCAACAGAGATCTAAGCAACAATTAACAAACTCTAAAACCAAAAAATATATACTCAGCTCTGTATATTTGCAGATAGATTGAAAGGCAGTCTCTCAGAACACAGGTTCCAGCAATTAAAATGCAGGCTGTTACTTCTTCTTCTTCTTCTTTCAGCTTTTTCCCGGTTACGGGTTGCCACAGTGGATCACCTGTCCGCTCATGATTGGCAGTGGAGTTTTACGGTGTTGAGTTGCCAGTCCGGTGCCCAACCTTCCACAGAAGGCACACACACGCACACACTCACACCTAAGGCCAATTTAGAGTGTCCAATCCACTTACAGCATGTTTTTGGGATGTGGGAGGAAACCAGAGCACCCGGAGGAAACCCATGCGACCACAGTGAGGACATACAGACTCTGCACAGAAGGCACCCCAGCCAAGAATCGAACCGGAGAACCTCTTGCTGTGAGGTAGCAATGCTAACCGCTAAATGCTGGCTGTTACTAACAGGTCTAATTTTATGCAAGTGATCCTTGAGTTAGATAACACACAAGCTGTAAAAACCAGTTATACCAACTGAAGACACAGCAGAAAATAGATGGGGGGGAGTTTCAACAGAAATCTTAGCAAGAATTAAGAGCATAAACTCTAAAACCAAAAAAAATTACTCAGTTCCAGATATTTGCAGAAAGATTTGAAAGCAGTCTCTCAGAACAGGGAGACAATACTTTCAATAGAGATCTAAGCAACAATTAGTAAACTCTAAAACAAAAAAAAATATACTCAGCTCTGTATATTTGCAGATAGATTTGAAGGCAGTCTCTCAGAACACAGGTTCCAGCAATTAAATGCAGGCTGTTACTAACAGGTCTAAATTTATGCAAGTGATCCTTGAGTTAGATAACACACAAGCTGTTAAAAACTGTTATATCAACCGAAGACACGGCAAAAAATGGGGGTGGGGGTTGGGGAAACAATTTCAATAGAGATCCAAGCAAAATTTAACAGTACAAACTCTAAAACCAAAAAAATTTACTCAGCTCTGTATATTTGCAGATAGACTGGAAAGCAGTCTCTCAGAACATGGAGATAGTAGTTTCAACAGAGATTTATGCAACAATTAACAAACTCTAAAACCAAAAAATATACTCAGCTCTGTATATTTGCAGATAGATTGGAAGGCAATTTCTCAGAACACAGGTTCCAGCAATTAAATGCAGGCTGTTAATAAAAGGTCGAATTTTATGCAAGTGATCTTTGAGTTAGATATTACACAAGCTATAAAAACAATTATACCAACTGAAGACATGGCAGAAAATAGGGGGGTTGGGAAAACAGTTTCAACAGAGATCTAAGCAACAATTAACAGTACAAACTCTAAAACCAAAAAAATATACTCAGCTCAGTATATTTGCAGATAGACTGGAAAGCAGTCTCTCAGAACATGGAGATAGTAGTTTCAACAGAGATTTATACAACAATTAACAAACGCTAAAACCAAAAAGATATACTCAGCTCTATATTTGCAGATAGATTGGAAGGCAGTCTCTCAGAACACAGGTTCCAGCAATTAAATGCAGGCTGTTACTAACAGGTCTAATTTTATGCATGTGATCCTTGAGTTAGATAACACACAAGCTGTAAAAACCAATAATACCAACTGAAGACACGGCAGAAAATAGGGGGGGAACAGTTTCAACAGAGATCTTAGCAAGAATTAACAGTAGAAACTCTAAAACCAAAAATATATACTCAGCTCCGTATATTTGCAGATTGATTGGAAAGCAGTCTCTCAGAACAGGGAGACAATAGTTTCAAGAGAGATCTAAGCAACAATTAACAAACTCTAAAACCAAAAAATATATACTTGGCTCTGTATATTTGCAGATGGATTGGAAGGAAGTCTCAGAACACAGGTTCCAGCAATTAAATGCAGGCTGTTACTAACAGGTCTAATTTTATGCAAGTGATCCTTGAGTTAGATAACACACAAGCTGTAAAAAACAGTTATACCAACTGAAGACAAGGCAGAGAATAGGGGTGGGGGTGGGGAAAACAGTTTCAACAGAGATCTAAGCAACAATTAATAGTACAAACTCTAAAACCAAAAAAATATACTCAGCTCTGTATATTTGCAGATAGACTGGAAAGCAGTCTCTCAGAACAGTGAGACAATAGTTTCAACAGAGATCTAATTAACAATTAACAAACTCTAAAACCAAAAAAAATATACTCAGCTCTGTATATTTGCAGATAGATTGGAAGGCAGTCTCTCAGAACACAGGTTTCTGCAATTAAATGCAGGCTGTTACTAGCATGTCTAACTTTATGCAAGTGATCCTTGAGTTAGATAACACACAAGCTTTAAAAAACAGCTATACCAACTGAAGACACGGTCGAAAATGGGGGGGGGGGGCAGTTTCAACAGAGATATAAGCAACAATTAACAGTACAAACTCTAAAACCAGAAAAAATATACTCCGCTATGTATATTTGCAGATATATTAGAAAGCAGTCTCTCAGAACAGGGAGACAACAGTTTCAACAGGGATCTAAGCAACAATTAGCAAACTCTAAAACAAAAAAATATATACTCAGCTCTGTATATTTGCAGATAAATTGGAAGGCAGTCTCTCAGAACACAGGATCCCACAATTAAATGCAGGCTGTTACTAACAGGTCTAATTTTATGCAAGTGATCCTTGAGTTAGATAACACACAAGATGTAAAAAACAGTTATACCAACTGAAGACACAGCAGAAAATAGGGGGGAAACTGTTTCAACAGAGATCTTTGCAAGAATTAACAGTACAAACTCTAAAACCAAAAAATGTACTCAGCTCTGTATATTTGCAGATAGATTGGAAAGCAGTCTTTCAGAACAGGGAGAAAATAGTTTCAACAGAGATCTAAGCAACAATTAACAAACTCTAAAACCAAACAAAATATACCCAGCTCTGTATATTTGCATATAGAGTGGAAGGTAATCACTCAGAACACAGGTTCCAGCAATTAAATGCAGGCTGTTACTAACAGGTCTAATTTTATGCAAGTGATCCTTGAGTTAGATAACGCACAAGCTGTAAAAAACAGTTATACCAACTGAAGACACTGCAGAAAATAGGAGGGGGGGTGTGGGGAAAACAGTTTCAAAAGAGATCTAAGCAACAATTAACAGTACAAACTCTAAAACCAAAAAAAAATATTCTCAGCTCTGTATATTTGCAAATAGATTGGAAGGCAGACTCTCAGAACACAGGTTCCAGCAATTAAATGCAGGCTGTTACTAACAGGTCTAATTTTATGCAAGTGATCCTCAAGTTAGATAACACACAAGCTGTAAAAAAACAGTTATACCAACTGAAAACATGGCAGAAAATGGGGGATGGGTGGGGAAAACAGTTTCAATAGAGATCTAAGCAACAATTAACAGTACAAACACTAAAACCAAAATAATTTATTCAGCTCTGTATATTTGTAGATAGATTGGAAAGCAGTCTCTCAGAACATGGAGACAGTAGTTTCAACAGAGATCTACACAACAATTAAAAACTCTATAACCAAAAAAATATACTCAGCTCTGTATATGTGCAGACAGATTGGAAGGCAGTCTCTCAGAACACAGGTTCCAGCAGTTAAATGCAGGCTGTTACTAACAGGTCTAATTTTATGCAAGTGATCCTTGAGTTAGATAACACACAATCTGTAAAAAACAGTTATACCAACTGAGGACACAGCAGAAAATAGGGGGGTGGGGAAAAATGTTTCAACAGAGATCTAAGGAACAATTAACAGTACAAACTCTAAAACCAAAAAAATATATACTCAGCTCTGTATATTTGTAGATAGATTGGAAAGCAGTCTCTCAGAACAGGGAGACAGTAGTTTCAACAGAGATCTACGCAACAATTAAAAAACTCTATAACCAAAAAAATATACGCAGCTAAGTATATGTGCAGATAGATTGGAAGGCAGTCTCTCAGAACACAGGTTCCAGCAATTAAATGCAGGCTGTTACTAACAGGTCTAATTTTATGCAAGTAATCCTTGAGTTACATAACACACAAGCTGTAAAAAACAGTTATACCAACTAAAGACATGGCAGAAAATGGTATATTGGAAAGCAGTCTCTCAGAACAGGGAAACAACAGTTTCAACAGAGATCTAAGCAAACATTAACAGTACAAACTCTAAAACCAAAATAATTTACTCAGCTCTGTATATTTGTAGATAGATTGGAAAGCAGTCTCTGAGAACAGGGAGATAGTAGTTTCAACAGAGATCTACGCAACAATTAAAAAACTCTAAAGCCAAAAAAATATACTCAGCTCTGTATATTTGCATATAGATTGGAAAGCAGTCTCTCAGAACACATGTTCCAGCAATTAAATGCAGGCTGTTACTAACAGGTCTAATTTTATGCAAGTAATCCTTGAGTTAGATAACAGAAGCTGTAAAAAACAGTTATACCAACTGAAGACATGGCAGAAAATAGAGGTGGGTGGGGAAAACAGTTTCAACAGAGATCTAAGCAAACATTAACAGTACAAACTCTAAAACCAAAATAATTTACTCAGCTCTGTATATTTGTAGGTAGATTGGAAAGCAGTCTCTCAGAACAGGGAGACAGTGGTTTCAACAGAGATCTACGCAGCAATTAAAAAACTCTAAAGCCAAAAAAATATACTCGGCTCTGTATATGTGCATATAGATTGGAAGGCAGTCTCTCAGAGCACATGTTCCAGCAATTAAATGCAGGCTGTTACTAACAGGTCTAATTTTATGCAAGTAATCCTTGAGTTAGATAACACACAAGCTGTAAACACCAGTTATACCAACTGAAGACATGGCAGAAAATAGGGGTGGGGTGGGGAAAACAGTTTCAACAGATATCTAAGCAAAAAGTAACAGTACAAACTCTAAAACCAAAAAAATATACTCAGCTCTGTATATTTGCAGACATATTGGACAGCAGTCTCACAGAACAAGGAGACAATAGTTTCAACAGAGATCTAAGCAGCAATTATCAAATCCTAAAACCAAAAAAATATACTCAGCTCTGTATATTTGCAGACAGATTGGAAGGCAGTCTCAAAACCATTAGTCTGGGCATGGTAGGGGGTAGTCTTCATGTGCTTCACCCCACAATACTTCCACAGACATGCCAGCAGGTCTGGCATAAAACTGGCACCTCTTTCAGACAGTATTTCCTTTGGGAAACCTACCCTGCTGAAAATCTCTAGCAAAGCATTACTCACCTTCTCGGCCTCAATGGAGGACAAAGCCACTGCCTCAGGGTATGGTGTAGCATAATCTGCAATCACTAGGATATACGTTTTCCCTATGGAACCTGGGGTACTCAGAGGACCCACAATATCCATAGCTACCCTCTGAAATGGCTCCTCAATCACAGGCAAAGGCATCATAGGAGCTCTCACTTTGTCTTCTGCCTTGCCTACATTTTGGCACTGCTCACAGGTCCTGCAGTACCCTGTTACATCTCTGGAAATTCCAGGCTAATAGAAGTTTTGCATAATACGCCTCTTTGTATGTTTTATGCCCATATGACCTGCGAAGGGAATATCATGCGCTATGGCTAGAAGCACCAGACGGTAAGCTGTAGCCCCTACTAACTGCTGTATGCTCTCACCTTCTAGCCCTCTCTCAGGGGTCCACTCTCTGTACAGTAACCCTTTGTTCCAGTATACAGATTCCCCCTTCCCTTGAGAATCAAATGCCTCCCTAGCTACCTGCCTCAGGCCTTGCAATGTAGGGTCCGAGAGCTGAGCCTGTCTCAAGTTTCTCCTTGTAACCCTTCCCAGCTCCCCTTCCACAGGAAGTCTGGCATCCTATGACAGTGGTGCCTCACTGTCAGCCTGGGTACTACTACTCACCTCTAACTTTGCAATTACCCTGTCCAAGGGAACATCAGTACCCACAAGCAGCTGTCTCTCCCATTCAGTCTCATTGCTACAGCGTAGCTCACTCCCTGAAATAACCACCTCAGCAGTCCTGGTTGCAAGTATGCAATCTATCTGGGTCTCCCTCAGGCTACCAGACCCACATGTTTGTCTCCTAGCCTAACTGCATGTAACTGCATAGGTACATAGTACTGCCTCATCCAAATCCTTCTCGCTCAGGACATCTGCAGGATGGTAGTTCCATACCCCTGTTGTCTCAAGACAACCTACTGTTGGCATTTTGTCTTTCCCACTTACTGGCTCCCTCACCTTTGGTTCCCCACCTTGCCTCCATGGACACATGTATGCCACATGGCCCCACTGGTTGCATTCAGAAATTTCACCCTAGGTCCTGGACTAGTGGCTTCCCCTGCTACTGGCAGATTCTGTTGTGGCAGTCTGTGCTGCCCACCATGGGTTCATTTAGACCCATGAGCAGTACTGGGGTTCCCTTTCCTATGCAGGGCTGCCCTGCTTGCTAGGTATATGTCTCCCTTCTTCCCCAACTCCTCTGAAATAGCACACCACTGTTTATCAGCTTACCAAATCCTCATGTCCTCAGGCAAAGTGCTAGGGCTTGTTCCCTTACCAAAAGGTCTGCCAGCCCTTCAAAAGTGGTGACCTGACATCCACTCACCCAGCTATGAAAATAAGTGCTCAGTTCAGCAACATATTCACATACATTTTCATCTGCCTTTCGTCTATGCTCACAAAACTTTTCCCTATACATTTCAAGTGTTAGCTTAAAACATTAACAAGTGTCCTTTTACAGCAGTATAATTAAAACAGTCAGTGTCATGCATTTTTGCTAAAGAAGTTACAGCTTTACCATGGAGTAAGGGGGTCAGGAACCGTACCCAGAGCCCTTGGTCAACTTCATACTGTTTACATACACTCTCAAACATATGAATGAAGCTATCAAAATTACCCCCCTTTAAACTGTGGAAGAAATTTACTGACCTTTTGTGCTTCTGGGGTCCGGTTACTCCCTTCCCCATTACCTCCATGACTCTAGTGAAGAGTCAGCATTTCCCTCTCATGCTTCCTCTGCCATTCATTTTCCTCAGCTTGTAAACCACTCATTTTCTCGGCTGTTTCTAGTTCCATATGCCTGGCCTCCAACTCAAGTCTCTTTAGCTCCAGATGGATTTTTAAGTCCACTGCAGAAAGGTTGAGCTGTCCATTCTCCGAGGATATTGTATCTCCACTGTCAGTCTGATTGTCTTCCAGGCAGCTGTTTTCTGATGCAGCTGTAAACAAGGCTGCAATCAGGTCTGCTTTAGTCAGGTTTCCATGCACCAGTCCCCTAGCCTGGCACATCACAGCCAGCTGGCTCTGGTTCCTTGTCAGCTATCCATACTCTTCTGCTGACAAGCTGCCTGCTCACCCTGACTAACACTAAGCTAACAAAAGAAATAAAACAATTGTGATCTGAACTCTGCGTATACACTGCATGGCTGTTTTAGAGTACAAAACACTTTTAGAGATCACTGTATATAAGCTACAGGAATTTGTTCTACCTGCACCACAACAAGCCAATTAGTATGTGAAGTAGATCCCACCACTGCCAAACAATTGTGACGACCATGCCCTGGCCCAGCAATGAAGGAGCCTCAATTCTCACCACTAACACCAGGGAGGTCGTCTCATAGAAGAGAAAAGGATAACTAATACACACAGTAAAGTACAGTTTCCCTTAAGTGCACACAGAGATCACAGTCAGTCTGGGGCTGGTTGCTCCTTTGCTCACCATGTCCCCAATAAGACTCCCCACGGGCACAGCTATAGGGTCCAGGTCTCAGCCTAGCTGGGCAAGCTAGAAACTTCAGTACCCTCTCTGTCCAACCAGTGCTTCATGTCCCTGCCAAGTAGCTGACACAAAACACACACACTTTATACAACTTCACAGACACCCCTGGGAAAGTCTGACACAGATTCTCCAGCTGTGCCCCTTTACCCAGGCCATACGGTAGTAACCCCTGCCACCAACCAGCTAATAATATCAGCTACTAAAAGGCCCTTAAAAGGGTGTCCAATTATTACTGTGCAATATTATAATCCAATGGTAGTATGACTAACAGTCAAGGCTTACTTTAGAGTGGCCTATTACAATAACCTCTATAAATATGCAATGTACTCTACAGCTTATCTCTACACAAACCAGCCACAGGTAGAAGTTTTTAAAAATATTTAATAATAAATAATTAAAACAGAAGATAAAACTACTACACCACAGAGATATCTAAGAGTTCAGAGATCACACATAAACTTAAAATAATACAGTAGGACAGGTATGAGTTCAAAGAAAAATACCTAATTAATCTTTACTAGCTTTAGCTATTCCTACAAGAAATCACAGTGCTAAAACTTACATGTGAGCATAGACAGAGTATGAGTTAGATATCCAAGATCAAAATGCTCTCAGTCTCTTGTGAGAAATAGTATTTAAACATTACTAACAAACATATCTCTAAGGCCCTCCCAAATTACATCATTTTTGACAGTTAAGTTTTCCCAGTATTCATATTGCATCATCTTAACACCTGGTCTGAGTTCTCAGGCCACAAACTGTATTATTTAGCAATCTAACACCTGCTCAGAAACTTACAATACATATACACTCTAGCAGAAACTAGAGCAATAAAGCACATTCCACATCTAAATTCTGGTCATAAACTTTAGCCTTAAAACAATGGACATGAAACCTTCATCCAGATGCACTGGAGCTGAATTCTAATATGAAAGGGTCACAACATGCTTCACTGGGCTAGTACAGTGCAATGTTGTCACATATTTTGCAGTTCCACATTTCACAATATTCTTTTACACTCAAGAAAACAAGCCTGTATTTTACATTTATTTACAAATGCCAGAATTATATATCAAATTCTATTTGACTAGGCTGGCAGCCTTTGCCCACCTCTCCCCAATTGTCATAATATGTATAGAGTTTAGCAAAGTAAAATGGGCTTTCATACTATATGTATAACAGACAGGATTCTCTTCTTCACAGCATCAGAAAAAACCCTAAAAAGCAATTTTTGAAAGCAAGTATTACATGCCTTTCTCATGTTTGCAGAACAGTTTAACTCAAAACGTGCCTCAGCAGAACAGATGTTTCCTTTCAGGCTTCTGATTATGTGCATTCTCACATTAGCAGAAGAGCTTACAAATAAATCACAAAAGGACAACAGAAAAGTCTAAAAACAGACATTACATGATTTCCCATAGAAGGCCAAAAAAGATACCAAGAGGAATAAACAAAATCTATGTGCATGACTAGAACTGTATATAAGAACTGTATTAATTCAGCTATGTGAGAGGTATTATGTAGAAACTTGGGTTTCGAGGTAACTGGAAAAATGGAAAGGCATCATCCATATTTGTAATGAAGAAAAACTTTGTAAATATATGCTACAAACTGACAGAAGAGTACATGTCGTTTATTATAAAAATAAGTCATTTATTTATAACTGTGCTTGTAGTGAAATAGTAGCTGCAAAATATATTTCTTTATCAGTATGCAATTTGGAAGGCTTGGTGCTTTAAACAGACTACAGTTGCAGTCATGCAAAACTCGTCTCTGATTCAGCAGTAAACAGCTAGCAAGACTTTGTGTCTTAAGAAGACTTTAAGTCCAGTCCAGCAAATTCCAGCACAACATAGGAGCAGCACATACATAAAATACATTTTTCAAAGATGTTAATCATCCACCGGGAAGACCCATTGTCTCAGGGAAGGGCTCTATTTTGGAATCATTCTCTCAGTATTTGACGAAACATTTACAGCCTCTACTCAAATGGGTTTGGCCCAGGGTCCAAGACAGTACTGAATTTTTACAAATAATCTCAGATATGCAATTGGAACCAGGTTGGTTGTTATGCACTCTGGATGTATCTGATTTGTATACTGATACTGGGCTGGGTTACAGGCCCTTGAATATTGGCTATATAGATCTGAACTTTATCCACCAGGGTTCAACACCTTTTTGATCTGTCTAGCAGAACATGTTCCGACCAAAAATGTTTTCTACTATCAAAACAAATGCTATTGGCAGGTTCAGGGTACAGCTATGGGGGCATCTTTTGCCCCCATTTATGCTGATCCTTTCATGGCCTTCTTAGAAGAATATCTTATTTATGATACAAGCCATAATATATACTTAGAATACATTGACATATGGAGGTGTTATCTGGACGACTACTGGATGGTCTGGAGAGCTGACTTTGAATATCTTAAGGAGTTTGTGGAATACTTAAAAAGCAATAAGTGGAGAATACAATTTACAGTCAACTATGAAGCCCCAAACATAACTTTTTTGGATGTGCTAGTTATCAGAAACACTGATCATACTCTATATACAGAGGTTTATCTCAAGTACCCACAGTATAATTCCCTACTACATGCATCCACTTTCTATCCTCCACACATTACAAAGAACATACCCAAATCTCAACTTCTTCAAATGAATGCCAGCAACTGGGTCTCAACACTAGACAGGAAGGACCTATTGAAGTACAAGGATAAAAAACAGGAGAGTGACTCAAATATTTGTTTTGTAGCCACTTATGGGAGAAATACCAACATGTTACTGGATAGTGTTCAAAGACACTGGAATATTCTTTTAGCAGACAAAAAAATTATCGGAGTTTCTTAAGGACAGATGTCTTTTCTCCTTCTGAAGGGGGAAGATTCTTGGATCACATTTTAATCATTTTAAACATGGATCCAGATACACTCAGGATCCCATCCAAAGAACTCTGACAGGTGATTTACTTTTTGGTTGTGTCCCTTGTCACTGTACACATTGTCAAAGGTTGACAAAGTCCAAACAATTCACCAACAGGAACACAGGCATTGTTTATGATATCAGGTTTTATGCTAATTGTGGAACTGTTTGGGTGATTTATCTTGCGATATGTACCTGGTCAACCTTTTATATTGGGTAAACTTCAAGACCCTTGAGATTACACATATCTGAACACTGCAGTGATATTAGGACCAAAAAACAAGTAATGCTTTATATAAGCATTCAGTGGCACACAAGAATGCAAGCTTTAGATTTATTATCATAGACAGGATTGTGGGAAATAGGATGGCACTCTACATTAAATACAAAAGAAAAGAAGTGGATCATTAAGCTGGGTGATTTATTCCCACCGGGTCTAAATGAAAATCTATGAACAAGCAATGAGCTTTAATTTTGTTTCTAGCTTATAGTATAAAAGGGCACTGAATTTCATTGTGTTTTTTCATTGACACTGATCAAGGCTATCTAATTTTTTGAGCCGAAACCAGTTTGTTTGTTACTGCTCTCCTCATATATGCTGTAATAAAAGCATTTATATACCACAGTTTGCTGGCCTTTTTGTTTTTTGATTTACACTATTTTAAGCCCAATTATCAGTCCAAGATGGTGGATGTCTAGTAAACACCCTCTCCATGAAGCGTCTAACCAACTAACAGCAACACCACCTTAAAGATTGTAAATGTAGAAAAGAAGTGCAAATTCAGAGAGAAGTAACAGCACATATCCCATTTCTGACCTGTTTGAGAGGCATCACTGCAATTTCACCAGAAAAACTGCCTAAATCCTCTTTGGATTTCTCAGGGAACTCTCCACCATGTGTAAACTATGGGCCTAAGGGCATCAGCAGTTCTGACAGAGGATAGTAATCACAAGTTGGAAGTAAAACAAAATGTGTAAAGAATTGGAAAGCATGGAAACCCAGACCTCAAAAACCAAACTATCTGCACTAGCCTCTCCCGAAAAAGAGTTTATATCACAAAGGCAGAAAATATCAAAGCAACAACAGGAACTATCAAATCCAAAAAAAAAAACTTTCTAAGTTTGGAAGCACAGTTAATCAAATTGCAGCATGCATGGATCTAATCAAAGCAAAAATGCAAGCTAATGGACACCAACTGGAATTACTAAAAGAAGAACCGAGCACCAAAAACTCCACACTTACAGATATCAAACAGAAACTCCTAGACTTGGAAGCGAGGAGAAGACTAAACAATATTCTCATTAGGGGTCTTCCAGAGAAGTATGAGCATAATCAGCTTGTGCCAGTGGCTAAACAAATATTTATTACCGTACTGCACCCTAATGAGAATGCCAGTGAGATCATAATTGAAAGGGCCTACCATGCACTATATAAAAATCAAAACTCTGTTAGTCCAAGGCTAATTTACGTCAAACTCCTAAATTTCCAAGATGTGCAAAAAATACTTTCAGTGAATAAAAGCCAGAAACAATTTAAATGGAATGGCCACACAATTTCACTATCACAGGATCTTTCGTTGAAAATCAAAGAAAGGCGCCAAAATCTCTCACCATTTTGTGCAGAAGTCATCAAGAGCAAAATTAAATTCCAGATGTGGTTCCCAAGCTCATTAACTTTCTTTAACAATGAAGTAAAATACACTGTAGACTCACCTAAGGATGCAAAATTAGCTTTCATTAAATGCTTTGGTAAAGCGCCCAAATCCTGAATCTTTAAAATGCCAAGATAAATCCTCAGTGTAATCTAGTTGACAGAGTTATCAAGTTCTCTTTCTCCCGACTGTTGTTATAATTCTTCCCGGACAGGTTAAAACTTGATTTAAATAACTGGAAATGTGCACATGAGTTGGGAGATGATACCTAGGAACAAAAAACTCTATGACATGTTAGGCAGCAGGAGTCCTTAAGATTAACAAATTCTTGAGCTGTCTCAAGGGTTACTCCCTTCAATCTATGTGATACCAGTGAAATCAAACTCACTCTGAAGACAAGGAAATAAACTTAGTAATAGTATGTCACCACCCTCACACCATAACTAAGGTAAATTATCCAAGCTTATATAATTTGCATTTCATTCCCTATGCTTCCTTGCTTAACTCGCCTGACTAAGCATTTTGGATGCTATCTGGCTGACATAGTTGAAAAGGGTGGACCCATGTGAAATTTGTTTGCACACCATTGACTAAATTCCAATATTATTAGTAAAAAGAATTGCCTGGGAGAGCTAAACTGCTTGGATTGTCTACTATCCACTTAATTAATTTCCTCCCAAGCTGTGAATTGGACTGAACATTGTGAGTTAGTGCATATTATGAACTTACATACTGTTTACTAAATAATCTAAGTATCCAAGTAAACTGTTCGACCTTCGGTTACAATCTGCTTCTACTCAGTTTAATGTGAAGGCAAACTGTACATATTACTGCTGCGTGGATGTACTCCGGAATGAATAGAGTCAAACTGGAGGCTTTCTGCTGTGATTTATGCAAAAGAACATGAGTTATAGTCTCCTTTATATATTGTTATTTATTCTGCTCTCAAAACTACCTGATGGCCTAATTTCTGTCAAGGTACTGTTAAGGCACATGAACCTGCTTGACTTTTTTCTAGATAGCTTCCTTTTTGCCTGAGCCAGGATAACGATAGAAGCTATACGAGAAAAAGCTTATGCATTGCTCCATATATCTGCACTGAACTGTTCCCACTGTGATGACAGAAGGAGGTCTTTTAGGTTGTAAAAACTCCCTCTGATATGTGTTCAACTTGTACACGGCTTCCCGTCTATAGCATATTGATCTAAATGTTGTTTTTAATATTTAATTTTAAGGTATGGGGTGCCAATCAGTATAGGGGACTGTTACTATCGTGCCTACAGTTGCTTGAGTTAATTTACAGTGGGATCACTTTCTGCTTTCTACTTATTACTGTTTTCAAAGCTCATATTGGTAGTATCTTTTCTCATTACAGTCACCAAAGAGTCAAGCAGATAAGGTAGCCCCTAGTTTCTTAGTGAGGCAAGACTCCTCCGCCCTCATACCTTGGGACAACTTAATGAAAATCATTAAGTAAAGATAGCTTTCAACTAGATCTCATTTGTATGATCAACATATCCTCATCTATAGTATCTAAAGCAGGCTAACCATAATAAAGTTGTAATACAGTTATTTTGCCTGGATAAACCTGGTATGACGGATCAAAACTGCCTAGTTTACTTGTAACTTTCGTACAATATATTTTTTGTTAGACAAATAGAATACTAGCACTGAATGGCTTTGCCATTTTTGTAGCATGCTGAAGCTTTTAGAACCTCAACAAAGCCTAAGGGGCGACAGTTAGAAATAATTTGCAGCTTCAGACTGGTTACATTTTGCATTTTACTCTGTTCATAAGAAAAGTTAGTTTTTTCTAGTCTACTCAGTAGTCAGTATATAAATATGGGAGAAAACCAATCCATGAGACCACTCCCTAACTCCAACTTCAAAGAGCGACTTTATACTTGGATTCCAGAATGTTATCCTCTCCCTTGTTGAGCTGATGCTTTCTGGGTTCCGCTTGGCTTCAAGTAACTCATAATGGGTCGAACAGCTTTTTGTACCAGCTCAGCTCTCATTATCCAAAGTGTGAAAAACGGCTTAATTATTCTCTATCTTCAGTTGATGTCATATCTAATCAGGAGTGAAGTGGATTTCCTAAGAAGGGTATTAGATGGCAAATATTGGGGTTAGGACAGATGTGTATATTAGTTGTAAATATATTTGTGATTTAAAACAGTTATGTTTGTTAATGGTTACAGGTTACACTCCTACATTAGATAATTACTTTACAAGATTAGCTTACTTTCTAATCATCCTCCCTTACTCTCTTTCAAATGTAGTGGATAGGTGGATAGGCACAGGTACAGATTTGAAACAGCCAAGTGCTGCAAATTTGATAAAAGATCTAAACATATGCATACAGAATAACCCTTGGGCCAATAGACTTAGCAAACAAAATATAGATATACCAGTACAAATGCTTACATTAAAAGTCTTCTTCTAGAACTAATAGAATGTGGAACGTGAGAGGCTTACCTGTCAAAAATAAGAAAAAAATAACTGATGCAACTCCTACTGAAATTGGAGGCAAATATCTGTTTCATACAAGAAACATATGGTTAAAGATGATTGGCAGTGTGAGACAAATAGAAACTGGATAAAAAACATTACTGCATCTGGGGATAGCTCTAACTCTAAGGGTGGGGCAACCATAATTAAAAAAATCCTTCCAAGACCCAATCATAGAATACGAAGCTGACCTAGAGGTAGATGGTGCTATTTCACAGCACTTAACAATTCACTCGACAAACCTACCCTCTTCCTAAACATATACAGCCCTCGCATAAGACAGCAGGATTTCATTATAAAAATTTATAATATATTAGTCAAATTCCCAAATTACTACCACATATGGGGGGGGGGGACACAGTTATAGATCCTTGCTTGGACCGCACCAGCGACTCAAACTCACATAACCTGCAAGCGTCACTTACATTGGCTGAACTCATTTCAGATTTTGGTATTATTGAACCTATTTCTTTTGGAGATGATATACAAAAAAGCAATATATACACATATTATTCCAAATGCCATAACTCTTGGTCACATCTGGACTTTTTCTTAATATCAGAAGGGCTAATAAACTGGGAAATAGAATACTCAGTGGAACCTAGATTCTTATCAGATCATTCAAAAATAAACTTAAAAATAAATTTTACAAAAATCCAGCAAGTAGGTCAAAAACATGTAACTGGTCCCTGAACAACAATTTACTATATAAATCTGAAGTAGCCCAAGAGATCTTAGAAACCCTAATGGAATTTGAGGTAAACCTTGACAACACACACATCCCTTATGATATCCAATGGGCTGCATATAAAGCGATGCTTAGAGGAATACTTTTTCGGAAAGCTTCCTACTTTAAGAAAGTAAGGAAAGAAAAGGAAAACAGCTTAGTTTTTGAACTTAAAGAACTAGATAAGAAATACCAAGAGAATCAAAACCCTAACTTAGAACAACTAATAATGAAAAGGCAAAAATAATTATTCAATCTACATCAATCTTGCAGAAACTAAGATTCATAGCTAGATACTATGAATGGGTGCAAGTCCCATCTAAAGCTCTAACAAGAATAATAGAAAATAAACAGGAGGCCTCTAGGATAATGCTACTTCATTATCAAGACAAAGTATTCAAAACCGACCTACAAATCATAGAACTATTTCAACAGTTTATACAGAGATTTATGGAAAAAAATGATCACCAAATTCCCATTCTCGAAATTGAAAAATTCCTTGATAAACTTATATTCCTCAAACTAAATGAAGACCAAAAGTTTCTTCTCGTAGCTCCAATCAATCAGGAGGAAATTTCAGATACCATTGGTAAATTAAAACTAGGTAAAGCACCAGGGCCCAGATGGTTACATCCCAGATTTTTATAAAACTTTTAACCAAAAACTGGTACCTATCCTTCTCAAACTCTATAACTTCATTTCCTTTATCTAAACAACTCCAAAACAATCTTTATTCCCAAAAAATAACATGGATAAATCTAACCCCCACAACTACAGACCAATGTTCCTAATCAACGTTGATATTAAAATATTATCTTCGCTGCTGGCAGAAAGGTTTAAAAAAGTGATGCCCTCTTTATTATCCCCTGAACAGCCTGGTTTCATGTGTAATAGACACACTTGGGATAACACGATGACTTTAAAATATATGATGCATCTCACCAAACAAGATAGAAACCCAATATATGCATTGACATTAGATGCATGTAAAGCCTTTGATAGGGTTAACTGGAGTTTTTTTATTTGCAACTTTATCTCTCTTAAGTATCCCTAAAGATTTCATCAACCAGAGTAAAATATTATACAATAGCTCCCATACATACCTCTATATCAATAAAAAATCTTTGAACCCTATAAAAATCTCCAATGGAACAAGGCAATGATGCCCACTTTCCCCTCTTCTTTTTAATCTATATATAGAGCCCCTTTTTCTTTACATCTCACAAAAAAAACTTTCACTCAATCCTTAGAATACCTAACACTCAAATAACTTTATCTGCATTTGCGGATGACCCTAATATCTATTTTGAACATCCAAACACAGATCTGAAAAAGATAGCTTCATCAATAAATACCTTCTCATCTATCTCCAACTGTAAAATCAATCAAAATAAATCCCATATTTTTCCTATCAACCCCCTAAACCATAAGGAAAGTTATTTCCCCAACTCCCCTTTCAATACCGTCTATTCCTTCAAATATCTAGGGATATCCTATGACCACTGTCATTCTTCCACAATAACGTACTCAAAACATGGTCAGGTATTACACAGGACTTACACAGATGGCAACAGTTGAAACTGCCCATGCTGCCCAAAACAACAATCATCAAAATGAATATCCTACCAAAATTACTATATCACTTTAATGCATCTTTCACTACCATTCCTAATAATCTATTCCTCAAAATTAGTAAGGAACTTGCTAAATTTATCTGGTATCCTAAAGCGGTTAGAATTAGCTATCAAAGACTAATATACCCGAAAGACAAAGGAGGGTTAAGTTTACCAGACTTTCAGTTATACTACAAGATCATATGCGCTAATAGAATCATCCAAATATCTAACCATTACCAGGACAAAGATTTGCGGATTCCCTTGTGAAGACTGGTAGAGATGAGTGAAGGCTGCCAGCCTAGTCAAATATAGAATTTGGTACATAATTCTATCATTTGTAAATACTGTGAAATGCTGAACTTAAAACAATGTGGTAACATTGCCCTCTGCTGTAAAGAAAGCTAAGTCAAGCATTTCTTGCTGGTCCTTTGAAATTAAAATTATTTCATAACTGCGTTTGATGTTTACAATTTGGCTTTGGTCGGGCTAGATGAAGGCTTCCTGCCTATTGTTTTAAGGCTAAAGTTAATGACCAGAATTTACATGTGGAATGTTCTTACTTGCTCTATGTGTAAAATAATGTAAATGCAGTTTCTGTCAGCCTGAGAACACCAGGAAAGTGTGAAATTATGTAATGTTTTATCAGAACTGCAGTTTCAATTTAAACAGTGAGAACCAGAGATTATTGAGAATTTTTGTCTTGGACATCCAACTCAGTACTGCCTTATGCTCTATGTAAGCAAGTTATTTTAGAAGGGTGTTTTCTTGTAGATAGCTAGAAGCTAGAAATATTAGACTAAGTGTTCTTCTGTGATGTCAGACCTGTGCTACTGATTTATTTTAAGTATTTCTGTGTGATCTCTGAACTCTTGACTAGCACTATCTGTGTAGTAGAAAGTATTGTCTTGTGGTTTTAATTATTTATTAAATATTTTAAAACCTTTTAACTGTGGCTGGTTTGTGTAGAGATACGTTAAGCTCTAGAGTACATTGCATATTTATAGAGTTTACTGTCCAGGTCACTCCAAATAAGCTTTGACTGATTAGTCACATTTACTAATTGGATAATAATATTGCACAGTAATTGGACACCCTTTTAATGGCCTTTGGGTAGCTGATAAATATGAGCTGGGTGGTGGCAAGTATACTACAGTATAGTCTGGAAAAGGGGCACAGCTGTAGAACCTGTGCCAGCCTTCCCCAGAAGTTTCTGTGTGGTTGTATAAACTCTTATCTCAAAGTGTGTGTGTCAGCTAATTGGGCAGGGACACGAAGCACTGGTTGGACAGAGAGAGTGCTGGAGATTTTAGCTTGCCCAGCTAGGCTGAGATTTGGACCCTATAGCTGTGCTAGTGGGGAGTCTTATTGGGGACCTGGGGAGCAAGGGAGCGACCAACCCTGGACTGACTGTGATCTCTCTATGTGCTCTTAAGGGAAATTGCACTTTACTGTGTGTATTTGTTATCCTTTCCTCATATATGAGACACCCTCTCTGGTGTTAGTGGTGAGGACTGAGGCTCCTTGATTGCTGGGCCAGGGCATGGGAGTCGCATATTAATTGGTGGCAGTGGTTGGGATATCCTCATATTAACTGGTGGCAGTGGTTGGGATATCCACCTCACATATTAATTTGTAGCAGTGGTTGAGATATCCTCACATTTGTGTTTGGCAGTGGTGGGATATCCACATCACATATTAATTAGTTGGCTTGTAGTGGTGTGGGTAGAGTGAATCCTGTAGCTTGTGTACAGTGAGCTTTGAAGGTGTTTTGTACTCTAAAACAGCCATGCAGTGAATACTCAGAGTTCAGATTACAATTGTTTTATTTCTTTTGTTAGCTTAGTTAGTCAGGGTGAGCAGGCAGCATGTCAGTAGAGGAGTATAGAAAGCTGACAAGGAGCCAACTGGCAGATATGGGCCAAGCTAGGGGACTGGTGCATGGAAACCTGACTAAGGCAGTCCTGATTGCAGCCTTGGTTACAGCTGCATCAGAAAACAGCAACCAGGAGGACAATCAGACTGGCAGTTGAGATATAATTCCCCTCGCAGAATGGACAGCTCAGCCTTTCTGCAATGGACTTAAAATCCAGCTGGATCTAAAGAGACTTGAGTTGGAGGCCAGGAGTGCGGAATTAGAAGCAAATGATAGACTGCGATATTTGCAGGATGAGGAGAATGAGAAACTGTTACATCTGCAAGCTGAAGAACAAGAGAGGCAGAGGCAGCAAGAGAAGGATATGCTATTTGCCAGAGTCATGGAGGTAATGGAGAAGGGAGTAACTGGACCCCAGAAGCACAAAAGGTCAGTAAATTTCTTCCGCAGTTTAAAGAGGGGGATAATTTTGATAGCTTCATTCATATGTTTGAGAGGTTATGTAAACAGTATGAAGTTGACCAAGGGCTCTGGGTACAGTTCCTGACCCCCTTACTCCATGGTAAAGCTGTAACTGTTTTATCTAAAATGCCTGATGTTGCATGTTTTGATTATACTGCTGTAAAGAAATGTCTTTTAGAACTGTTTGAGCTAACACCTGAAATGTATAGGAAAAAGTTTCGTGAGCATAGACGCAAGGCAGATGAAAGTGTGTATGAATATGTTGCTGAATTGAGCACTTATTTCCATAGGTGGGTGAGTGGATGTCAGGTCACCACTTTTGAAGGGCTGGTAGACCTTTTGATGAAGGAACAAGCCATTAGCCCTTTGCCTGAGGACATGAGGATCTGGTTAGCTGATAAGTAGTATGCTACTTCAGGTGAATTGGGGAAGAAGGGAGACCTATACCTGGCAGGCAGGGAAACCCTGCACAGGAAGGGGACCCCCAGTACTGATCATGGGTCTAAAGGAACCCATGGTGGGCAGCACAGACTGCCACAACAGAATCTGCCAGTAGCAGGGGAAGCCACTAGTCCAAGTACATGTCCAGGAGCTAGGGTTAAATGTATTTAATGCAACCAGTGGGGCCATGTGGCATACAAATGTCCACAGAGGCAAGGTGGGGAACAAAAGGTGAGAGAGCCAGTAAGTGGGAAAGACAAAATGCCAATAGTAGGTTGTCTTGAGACAACAGTGGTACTAAACTACCATCCTGCATATGTCCTGATAGGGAAAGATTTGGATGAAGTAGTACCATGTACTTATGCAGTTACACACAGTCAGGCTAAGAGACAAGCATGGGGGTCTGGTAGCCAGGAGGAGACCTAAACAGACTGTATACTTGCAGCCAGAACTGATGAGGTGGTTACTTCAGGGAGTGAGCTATGCTGTAGCAGTGAGACTGAAGGTGAGCAAAAGCTGCTTGTGGGTACTGATTGTCCCTTGGACAGAGTGACTGCAAAGGTAGAGGTGAATAGTAGTACCCAGGCTGACAGTGAGGCACCACTGTCAGAGGCTGCCAGACTTCCTGTGGAAGGGGAGCTGGGAAGGGTTACAAGGAGAGAGTTGAGACAGGCTTGGCTCTCAGACCCTACATTGCAAGGCCTGAGGCAGGGAGCTAGGGAGGCACCTGATTCTCAGGGGAAGGGGGAATCTGTGTACTGGGACAAAGGCTTACTGTACAGAGAGTGGACACCTAAGGGAGGGCTGGAAGGTGAGAGAGTACAGCAGTTGGTAGTGCTTGCAGGTTACTGTCTGGCACTTCTAGCCATAGCCCATGATATCCACTTTGCAGGTCATATGGGCATAAAACATACAAAGAGGTATATTATGCAGAACTTCTACTGGCCTAGAATTTCCAGAGATGTAACAGGGTACTGCAGGACATGTGAGCAGTGCCAAAAGGTAGGCAAGGCAGGAGACAAGGTGAGAGCTCCTTTGATGCCTTTGCCTGTAATTGAGGAGTAATTTCAGAGGGTAGCTATGGATATCATGTGTCCTCTGAGTACCCCAAGTTCTACATGGAAAAACTATATCCTAGTGATAGTGGATTATGCTACATGATACCCAGAGGCAGTGGCTTTGTCCTCCATTGAGGCAGAGAAGGTGGCAAATGCTTTGCTAGTGATTTTCAGCAGGGTAGGTTTCCCAAAGGAAATACTGACTGACAGAGGTGCCAATTTCATGTCAGACCTGCTGGCTTGTCTGTGGAAGTCCTGTGGGGTGACGCACATGAAGACCACCCCCTACCATGCCCAGACTAATGGTCTTGTTGAGAGGTTAAACTCTACAATCAAGTCCATGCTACGGGCATTTGCATATCAGTTTAAGAGGGGGTAGGACAAATATTTGCCCCATCTGTTGTTTGCTTACTGAGACATTCCCCAGGAATCTACAGGTTTTTCACCCTTTAAGTTGTTGTATGAGTGAGGGGACCTCTAAATTTAATTTGAGATGAGTGGGAAGTTGAGTTCAAGTCTCACAAGGAGTCTATTGTGGCATACATCCTAAACCTCAGGACAAAGCACAGGGAATTCATGGGCTTGGCCCAGGAGAACCTGGCAGAAGCCCAACAACAGAAAAGGATGTGGTATGAGAGGAATGCTTGAGCTAGAGAGTATGCTGTGGAGCAGCAGGTAATGGTTCTCATTCCTGTCAGACACAACAAACTGCAAGCAGCTTGGGAGGGTCCCGACAAGGTGGTAAGAAAGGTAAGTGATGTTAACTACATGGTGGAACTGCTAGAGGACAGGGGCACAAATCGTACCATATTAACACGATGAAACCTTACCATGATAGGTAGGCCCTTGTGCTGAGCATCTGCAGTGGATTGCAGGAGGAGTCTGAGGGAGATCTGAGGACTGATCTCCTCAGTGAGGCTTGGGCTGACACCTCAGTAGAAGGGGTAGCAATGTCCCAGCAGCGATCTCCTACCCAGGTTCGAGAAATCCGAGCAGTGTTGCAGGAATTTGGGGACATGTTCACTGGGAAACCAGGGTGCACCCACCTGGTGCAGCACCAGGTGGATACAGGACCCCAAAGGCCTATTAGGCTGGCCCCTTATAGGGTGCCTGAGAGAGTCAGACAGACCCTTAGGGAGGAGGTACAGGAGATGTTGTAACTAGGGGTGATTCAAGAGTCCAACAGTCCCTGGGCCTCCCCAGTGGTGCTGGTGCCAATGATAGGACTACAGGAAATTAAATAGTCACACATAGTCAAATGCTTACCCCATGCCTAGGACAGATGAGGCCCTAGAGCAGCTGGGTGGGACTAAGTATCTTACAGCCATTGATCTTACCAAGGGTTACTGGCAGGTGCCCTTGACTCCCAGTGCTAGAGAGAAGTCAGCCTTTGTGACTCCGTTTGGCTTGTATGAGTTCACAAAGATGCCCTTTGGGATGAAGAATGCCCAGCGACTTTCCAGAGGCTGGTAGATCATATTCTAGTAGGAGCCAAAGGGTTTGCCCTTGCTTACCTAGATGATATTGCCATCTACAGCCATTCCTGGCCAGAGCACCTTCAGCATGTCAGGGAGGTGCTGGGCAGACTACAGAGGGCAGAGTTTACCATTAAGCTGAGCAAATGTCAGGTGGGTATGGCGGAGGTCTCCTACCTAGGACATAGAGTAGGGAGGGGTAAGATAAGGCCAGAACCTACCAAAGTGTAAGCCATTCCAGCATGGCCTGCACCTGTTACTAAAAAGCAGGCATTTTTAGGGACAGCAGGGTTCTACAGAAAGTTTGTCCACAGTTATAGTACCATAGCTGCTCCCCTTACAGACCTGACAAGGAAGAACAGGCCAGATAAGGTAGTGTGGATGCCAGCATGTGAGCAGGCATTCCAGAAGCTTAAAGAAGCTTTGGGAAGATCCCCTGTGTTATCCAGTCCAGATTACAGCAAATAATTTGTTGTGCAGGTGGATGCTTCAAACCATGGGGTGGGGGCTGTACTTAGCCAAATTTCCTCAGAGGGGCAAGAGCACCCAGTGGTTTATCTCAGTCATAGGCTCCAACCCAGGGAGGAATACTATGCAGCTGTAGAAAAGGAATGTCTAGCCATAGTGTGGGCACTGCAGAATCTTCAGCCTTATCTGTATGGAAGGAAATTCACTGTTATGACAGATCACTACCCTCTAACATGGTTAAACAGAGCCAGTCAGTAAAATGCCAAGTTGCTAAGATGTAGCCCGGGGTTGCAAGCATATGATATGTCAGTGCAGCACTGCAGTGGGAGTAGCAATGCCAGTGCAGATGAGCTGTCAAGACTGGGAATGGGGTAGGTATACTCAGATAGACCTAACCCTCTCAGGCGGCGTTTCTCAAGTGTCACTTGAAAAACTAGCTTGAGTTCTCGGGGGGGGGGGGGTGTGAAGACTGGCAGAGATGGGTGAAGGCTGCCAGCCTAGTAAAACTGAATTTGGTACATAATTCTATCATTTGTAAATACTGTGAAATGTTGAACTTAAAACAATGTGGCAACATTGCCCTCTGCTGTAAAGAAAGCCAAGTCAAGCATTTCTTACTGGTCCTTTGAAATTAAAATTATTTCATGACTGCCTTTGATGTTTACAATTCGGCTCCGGCCAGGCTAGATGAAGGCTCCCTTCCTATTGTCTTAAGGCTAAAGTTAATGACCAGAATTTACATGTGGAATGTCCTTTATTGCTCTAAGTGTAAAAGAATGTAAATGCAGTTTCTGTCAGCGTGGCAACACCAGGAAAGTGTGAAATGATGTAATGTTGTATCAGAATTGCAGTTTCAATTTAAACCGTGAGAACCAGAGATTGAGTATTTTTGTCTTGAACATCCAAGTCAGCACTGCCTTATGCTCTATGTGAGTAAGTTATTTTAGATGTGTGTTTTCTTGTAGATAGCTAGAATCTAGAAATATTAGACTGTGTTTTTCTGTGATGTCAGAACTGTACTACTGATTTATTTTAAGTATTTCTATGTGATCTCTGAACTCTTGACTAGCACTGACTGTGTAGTAGAAAGTATTGTCTTGTGGTTTTAATTATTTATTATTAAATATTTTAAAACCTTTTAACTGTGGCTGGTTTGTATAGAGATAAGTTCAGCTCTAGAGTACATTGCATATTTATAGAGTTTACTGTCCAAGTCACTCAAAATAAGCTTTGACTGATTAGTCACACTTACCAATTGGATAATAATATTGCACAATAATAATTGGACACCCTTTTAATGGCCTGTGGGTATCTGATAAATATTAGCTGGGTGGTGGCAAGTGGTACTACAGTATAGTCTGGAAAAGGGGGCACAGCTGGAGAACCTGTGCCAACATTCCCCAGAAGTGTCTGTGTGGTTGTATAAACTCTTATTTCAAAGTGTGTGTGTCAGCTACTTGGGCACAGACACGAAGCACTGGTTGGACAGAGAGGGTGCTGGAGATTTTAGCTTGCCCAGCTAGGCTGAGATCTGGACCCTATAGCTGTGCTAGTGGGGAGTCTTATTGGGGACCTGGGAAGCAAGGGAGCGACCAGCCCCGGACTGACTGTGATCACTATGTGCTCTTAAGGGAAATTACACTTTACTGTGTGTATTTGTTATCCTTTCCTCATATATGAGATGCCCTCTCTGGTGTTAGTGGTGAGGATTGAGGCTCCTTGATTGATGGGCCAAGGCACAGACGTCACATCCCTCATGGGTGAAAATGTGGCACCGACATGTATCCAGCAATATCATGAATCCCATAGCCTTCCCCTTTATAGCTCCAGCTAACCTTAAGAACATTAAGATAAATAAAATTATAAAGAACAAAGTTAAAATATTCCAAGAGCTGTTAAAATCACTAAAACTGGACAAGGTATTATACCTTCTTCAACCCATCCATTTAAATCCTAATATAAGACTAAATAATAAAATGTTAAATCTCGTTGATTATCCTCAAATAAAAGACTGCACTGTGTGGGACATACATAAACACAGGTATGAAACGATTCAAGAATTAAGTGTGATACTAAATCTAAACATGAAATACACTATTATACTTCGACAGATTAGATAAATTAATACATCTCTACTTAGGAACATACCTATCAACAAAAACTATTTAAATATAGTGTTAGAAATGTTTAAATCCTTATCTAGCAAGAAGAATATGCTAGCCTCTACTTACAAACTGATTACTCTCATTAAATACAAAAAGATATATCTATATTCAAAGTACTCATTTGCATAAGTTATATACAGGGCATTGAAAATAGAATACTTGACCCATGAAAAGACTGGAAACAGCTGCAGACTGATGTTCCCTACTGACAAACCTGTTATAAAAGCAATTTCTAATGTCAGTAAAATTTAAGCCAGCAAAGAATTATTGTATTGCCTTGAGCAAGTATTGCTAACTACAAAGGGCTATACAATAAAACCTGTGGCAATAGGTCCTGCCTTTCCTCTCCACCCACTTCACCATTCAAACTAGGCACCACTGGTGGGGTTGGTGTTGTAGGCTTGGGGGCTGGTGTAATGGTTAAGGTACTTACCTTACAGACAAGAGGTACAAGGTTTGATTCTCACCAAGGAAATTGGCTAGTTTTAAAATAGTCCACAAGGGCAGCTAGCATAGTACTTACCTATGAACCCACGGTCTGAGGAAGACTGCACATAAAAGACTAGAGTAGCTGCCTCTGTGAATATTTCTACAGATCTTAGTGAGCTGAATGTCAGTAGGGAACATTAGTCTGCAGCTGTTAAAAGTCTTTTCATGGGCCAAGTATTCTATTTTCAATGCCCTGTATAGAACTTATGCAAATGACCCACTCAAAATCAGAGCGAGCAAACACATCCTGTTTTATCTTAAGAGTTATGCTTAGTGCAGTGATGGCAAACCTATGACATATGTGTCAAAGGTGGCACACCATGACATTTTGGGTAACACACCAGCATTCACCAACACCCGAGTTACCAAAGAAACTGAATGAACAAAAATACAAGAAATATGTGACCCTGCACTTGTCTATTAAAACTCAGCAAAAAAAAAATCATTAATTGATGCTCATCAAATCAAATACAATGTGCTCCATAATGTTTTCAGTTCAATTCAAAATTACTACTAAAAGTAGGGTAATTGGTACACTATTTTTTTCAATAACATTTTTATTATTTTATATAACACCAGTAATCCAGATAAAATCCAACATTTGGACTGAACAGTAGTAAATACACTTGAAGATTCGAAAAAAAAAAAACAATCATTAAATAACTACATAACTCAAAAACTACAAGATATATACAGTATTTACAAATGCACTGCTAAAAATAAAAAACACATTAAGCTATATTAAACAAAGTGTTTGTGGAAAATGATTACTCATTGTACACCAGGCAGAAGAAATAAATTGATTCCACTATTCGTAGAATGTTGAGACATAGGTGTGAGATTCAAACTGCTGTACCCAACTGTCTTCAAGGTATTCTTCCCTGGAGGGACAAAATCATTTTTGATGACGTACATACTAAGGAGGAAATATAAAGTCTGTCCAACAAACAAAAATGAGCTGTGAAGCAGAAGGAGGTTCTGCTTCTTGTTCTTCTGGTAATAAAGACCAGAGACAGACTGTACCTGTAAAAACCTTCCTACTGTTTCAGTGGAAAATGTTGGCGAGAGGGAAGGGAGCACAATAGTTGACTAGAAGAATTGAGTGCATGTTGGAAATGAAGTAGAGACAGACTTTGGGAAATGGAGGTGAAGAGTAATAAAACCAGTAACAATGTGGGATTGCAATTCAGTAATTATAGATGTAAAATATGACAGAACAAGAAAATCTGCAGGTATTGGACTTGTTCAGAAGGATTTGTGGGTGAATCTAAAGGATATAACCTGCTTTATGTCATTAATGTTAGGAAAAATGTTTTGGGGAGGGGGAGGGGGGAAGTTAACTGTACGTAAACACTTTTTTCTTAATAGTACTATTTTTGTGGTGTATGATTTACTCTGCATGCTATAAAGTAGTTTTCTCAGTTATTGGTAACTGTAATGAGATTTATAAATAAGTGTTGACTGTCTTTCTTTTTTCCCCCTTTCTTTCTCTTAAACTCTTTCTTCTTTGGATTGTTTTAAGAAATGTAGGCACTGCAATATATAGAAAAAAACCTAGTTAAAAGAGCATGACAAAAGAAAAAAATATATGCTTTTTCTCAATCTTGCATCGGGGTATGACTGGATTAAAGATCTTGGATTGATTTGGTAAAAAGTAGCAAATCAATATTCTTTTTCATTTATGAGGCTTTTTTCTAGCAAATTAGTATTATTAGTAGCAATTCTGTATCTGGCCCTCATGTCTCCATGGAAACAATCTGATAAGGAAAAATTGGTTACAGTCTGGTTGAGAGTGATTGGCTGGGGAACCAAAAGAAAAGAGAAACTGACTGGGGGATAATGTTCTCTGAAACTGTTCAGGGGTTTTCCCAGCTGGGAGAGCTATAAAGGTAAGACAAAACCAGTTAGCGCTTAGAAGCACAGGCTGCACCATGCATCTTAACATGGATAACTTTTCTTTTAGGTTAACTCAAGTTTGTGAGTGTGGATGTCAGTTTAGGACACTTGTTTCTATTAGGAGGGTAAAACTTCAGTATTTGAAGATGTACCTAGTTTTGTGTATTAGTATTAAATTAATAGGTTTTTGGGAGGTATTGGTGTGTGTTTTGTTTTGAGGGCTTTCAATAAAACAAAGGTTTCTAAGATGTGACATAGGCTCAAATGGATATGACAAGAAATGGCTATGACAAGAAACAACTGTAGTTCATCCTGCAAAACAAGTTTATGCATGTAGCATGGAACCAGACGTTGAACAGAAAAGGTGTTACACATAAACGGTGGGAATAATAACTTTAATACAATGCTGCTTTCTGTAATGTCTTTAAATGTCAATGGTCTCACAAATAAATACAAAAAAATGGTGAACTATATTCATACAGGCCCATTTCAGTACTAAACCATGATTATAAAGTGTCCATAATGGCTAAAATAATGGCAGAAGTAATGCCAAAATTAACAGATATGGATCACTGTAGTTTTGTGGAGGGGTGGCAAACCTTTGACAATATTAACAGAACACTGATCTAGAGGGATGCAGAATGTAAGAAAATACCATTATTGTTGTTGGTGGGTCTTGATGCAGATGCATTTGACAGTGTAAGCTGCAACTTTACGAGCAGGGCATTCGAAGCATTTGCATTTCCTATAAGAAAATTATATGGTTGATTAGGATATTTGAGGGATTGGAGGTAAGAATTGAAGTGGGTGGGGTCTTCTTTGATAAATTCTGCTTGAGCAGAGGAACCAGGCAAAGGTGTCCTCTTTCTTCTTTGCATTATATTTAGAACCATTGGTAAAGAAAATAAGGGATGTAATTGGTATGATAGTCAAGAAAAGCTGGCTGTATTTGCAGATATAATTTTATACCTGACAAAACTAGAAAGATACAGTACATTGTTGTGGAACATTTTGATACAGTTTAAAATCTTTTTTGGGATACAAAATGAATGAAAGTAAAACAAAGGCAATAGCTGGAAGTTATGTGCCCAGCCCCGGACTGACTGTGATCACTATGTGCTCTTAAGGGAAATTACACTTTACTGTGTGTATTTGTTATCCTTTCCTCATATATGAGATGCCCTCTCTGGTGTTAGTGGTGAGGATTGAGGCTCCTTGATTGATGGGCCAAGGCACAGACGTCACATCCCTCATGGGTGAAAATGTGGCACCGACATGTATCCAGCAATATCATGAATCCCATAGCCTTCCCCTTTATAGCTCCAGCTAACCTTAAGAACATTAAGATAAATAAAATTATAAAGAACAAAGTTAAAATATTCCAAGAGCTGTTAAAATCACTAAAACTGGACAAGGTATTATACCTTCTTCAACCCATCCATTTAAATCCTAATATAAGACTAAATAATAAAATGTTAAATCTCGTTGATTATCCTCAAATAAAAGACTGCACTGTGTGGGACATACATAAACACAGGTATGAAACGATTCAAGAATTAAGTGTGATACTAAATCTAAACATGAAATACACTATTATACTTCGACAGATTAGATAAATTAATACATCTCTACTTAGGAACATACCTATCAACAAAAACTATTTAAATATAGTGTTAGAAATGTTTAAATCCTTATCTAGCAAGAAGAATATGCTAGCCTCTACTTACAAACTGATTACTCTCATTAAATACAAAAAGATATATCTATATTCAAAGTACTCATTTGCATAAGTTATATACAGGGCATTGAAAATAGAATACTTGACCCATGAAAAGACTGGAAACAGCTGCAGACTGATGTTCCCTACTGACAAACCTGTTATAAAAGCAATTTCTAATGTCAGTAAAATTTAAGCCAGCAAAGAATTATTGTATTGCCTTGAGCAAGTATTGCTAACTACAAAGGGCTATACAATAAAACCTGTGGCAATAGGTCCTGCCTTTCCTCTCCACCCACTTCACCATTCAAACTAGGCACCACTGGTGGGGTTGGTGTTGTAGGCTTGGGGGCTGGTGTAATGGTTAAGGTACTTACCTTACAGACAAGAGGTACAAGGTTTGATTCTCACCAAGGGAAATTGGCTAGTTTTAAAATAGTCCACAAGGGCAGCTAGCATAGTACTTACCTATGAACCTACGGTCTGAGGAAGACTGCACATAAAAGACTAGAGTAGCTGCCTCTGTGAATATTTCTACAGATCTTAGTGAGCTGAATGTCAGTAGGGAACATTAGTCTGCAGCTGTTAAAAGTCTTTTCATGGGCCAAGTATTCTATTTTCAATGCCCTGTATAGAACTTATGCAAATGACCCACTCAAAATCAGAGCGAGCAAACACATCCTGTTTTATCTTAAGAGTTATGCTTAGTGCAGTGATGGCAAACCTATGACATATGTGTCAAAGGTGGCACACCATGACATTTTGGGTAACACACCAGCATTCACCAACACCCGAAAGTTACCAAAGAAACTGAATGAACAAAAATACAAGAAATATGTGACCCTGCACTTGTCTATTAAAACTCAGCAAAAAAAAAATCATTAATTGATGCTCATCAAATCAAATACAATGTGCTCCATAATGTTTTCAGTTCAATTCAAAATTACTACTAAAAGTAGGGTAATTGGTACACTATTTTTTTCAATAACATTTTATTATTTTATATAACACCAGTAATCCAGATAAAATCCAACATTTGGACTGAACAGTAGTAAATACACTTGAAGATTCGAAAAAAAAAAAACAATCATTAAATAACTACATAACTCAAAAACTACAAGATATATACAGTATTTACAAATGCACTGCTAAAAATAAAAAACACATTAAGCTATATTAAACAAAGTGTTTGTGGAAAATGATTACTCATTGTACACCAGGCAGAAGAAATAAATTGATTCCACTATTCGTAGAATGTTGAGACATAGGTGTGAGATTCAAACTGCTGTACCCAACTGTCTTCAAGGTATTCTTCCCTGGAGGGACAAAATCATTTTTGATGACGTACATACTAAGGAGGAAATATAAAGTCTGTCCAACAAACAAAAATGAGCTGTGAAGCAGAAGGAGGTTCTGCTTCTTGTTCTTCTGGTAATAAAGACCAGAGACAGACTGTACCTGTAAAAACCTTCCTACTGTTTCAGTGGAAAATGTTGGCGAGAGGGAAGGGAGCACAATAGTTGACTAGAAGAATTGAGTGCATGTTGGAAATGAAGTAGAGACAGACTTTGGGAAATGGAGGTGAAGAGTAATAAAACCAGTAACAATGTGGGATTGCAATTCAGTAATTATAGATGTAAAATATGACAGAACAAGAAAATCTGCAGGTATTGGACTTGTTCAGAAGGATTTGTGGGTGAATCTAAAGGATATAACCTGCTTTATGTCATTAATGTTAGGAAAAATGTTTTGGGGAGGGGGAGGGGGGAAGTTAACTGTACGTAAACACTTTTTTCTTAATAGTACTATTTTTGTGGTGTATGATTTACTCTGCATGCTATAAAGTAGTTTTCTCAGTTATTGGTAACTGTAATGAGATTTATAAATAAGTGTTGACTGTCTTTCTTTTTTCCCCCTTTCTTTCTCTTAAACTCTTTCTTCTTTGGATTGTTTTAAGAAATGTAGGCACTGCAATATATAGAAAAAAACCTAGTTAAAAGAGCATGACAAAAGAAAAAATTATATGCTTTTTCTCAATCTTGCATCGGGGTATGACTGGATTAAAGATCTTGGATTGATTTGGTAAAAAGTAGCAAATCAATATTCTTTTTCATTTATGAGGCTTTTTTCTAGCAAATTAGTATTATTAGTAGCAATTCTGTATCTGGCCCTCATGTCTCCATGGAAACAATCTGATAAGGAAAAATTGGTTACAGTCTGGTTGAGAGTGATTGGCTGGGGAACCAAAAGAAAAGAGAAACTGACTGGGGGATAATGTTCTCTGAAACTGTTCAGGGGTTTTCCCAGCTGGGAGAGCTATAAAGGTAAGACAAAACCAGTTAGCGCTTAGAAGCACAGGCTGCACCATGCATCTTAACATGGATAACTTTTCTTTTAGGTTAACTCAAGTTTGTGAGTGTGGATGTCAGTTTAGGACACTTGTTTCTATTAGGAGGGTAAAACTTCAGTATTTGAAGATGTACCTAGTTTTGTGTATTAGTATTAAATTAATAGGTTTTTGGGAGGTATTGGTGTGTGTTTTTGTTTTGAGGGCTTTCAATAAAACAAAGGTTTCTAAGATGTGACATAGGCTCAAATGGATATGACAAGAAATGGCTATGACAAGAAACAACTGTAGTTCATCCTGCAAAACTAGTTTATGCATGTAGCATGGAACCAGACGTTGAACAGAAAAGGTGTTACACATAAACGGTGGGAATAATAACTTTAATACAATGCTGCTTTCTGTAATGTCTTTAAATGTCAATGGTCTCACAAATAAATACAAAAAAATGGTGAACTATATTCATACAGGCCCATTTCAGTACTAAACCATGATTATAAAGTGTCCATAATGGCTAAAATAATGGCAGAAGTAATGCCAAAATTAACAGATATGGATCACTGTAGTTTTGTGGAGGGGTGGCAAACCTTTGACAATATTAACAGAACACTGATCTAGAGGGATGCAGAATGTAAGAAAATACCATTATTGTTGTTGGTGGGTCTTGATGCAGATGCATTTGACAGTGTAAGCTGCAACTTTACGAGCAGGGCATTCGAAGCATTTGCATTTCCTATAAGAAAATTATATGGTTGATTAGGATATTTGAGGGATTGGAGGTAAGAATTGAAGTGGGTGGGGTCTTCTTTGATAAATTCTGCTTGAGCAGAGGAACCAGGCAAAGGTGTCCTCTTTCTTCTTTGCATTATATTTAGAACCATTGGTAAAGAAAATAAGGGATGTAATTGGTATGATAGTCAAGAAAAGCTGGCTGTATTTGCAGATATAATTTTATACCTGACAAAACTAGAAAGATACAGTACATTGTTGTGGAACATTTTGATACAGTTTAAAATCTTTTTGGGATACAAAATGAATGAAAGTAAAACAAAGGCAATAGCTGGAAGTTATGTGCCCAGATGTGAATTGGTTCAGCAATGGAGACATGGTAAAATTAAGTATTTAAGAGTGATGATTAAAAAATCATTCTGATGTGGAAGCTAAGGATATGGGGGAAGAGATAATACAAAAAACAAGAGAATGGAAACTTTGTTGCATAAATATGTATAGTAAGATGCAAACAGTTTAAAAATATGGGTGACCTGTGTATAAAACTAATGGGACAAAAACATTTTATCAACCAGAGAAGTTGTTGCTGATGGCAATTAATAAAGAGCTGAAGGAATTTCTCTGGGAAGACTGCAAGAGTCGAGTGGGATAAGCCGATTCTTCCAGTATGAGGGCTTATTCTGATTACCCAATTTTAAGGGTGTTTCAGAGCTACACAGTTACCACAAGCAAAAAATTATAATTCAGAATGGAAAGGGATGATGATGATGGGAGGGGGGGGGCTTAAGAAACAAGGACAGACTGGGGTTTTGGATGCAGACTTTCAAGGAGAAAAACAATAATCAAGCAGAATATTATAGCTATAAAGTAGCAGAGAGTATCCCAATCTCTCTGTACCACACACTCCAGGGACCTAAAAGTTGTCGCAATAAACAGAACATGCTGGAGGGATAGATTCCTGTCCCAGAGACTTCCCATACTCTGGAACAAACTACCCATTCATGTCAAGCAAAGCTCCTCATTGGCCCTCTTTAAGAAAAATCTTGACGATTGGATGGGAAATAGAAAATTCACCCCGAGGATCACTTCTGCAGCAATGCTCGACAGGGGCACAGGAAAATAATTTTCTTGGGTGGCGAAAGCCAGGGAACCTTTTTGGCTAGGCTTATATAGGCCCCAGGGCTGATAGCCTAGTACCTACCTATGAACCAACTTTAACATTAATCACAACTTCTGCCAGAACCATTGGCAGATGCTTTTGGAACCCTAGGGGGTCATATAGTAGATGAAATGCAAAACATTTAGTAGGGGAAATTGAAAATCTCACAGTCACTTATAAGTTCATAGGTTTATAGGATGGTATTAGGCTATTGACATAAGGGTCTTTACAAGCCTAGCCGTTAAATCCCAATTTAACACTAGATGAGAGATATTGTCTATGCCCAAGGTTTTTCTAGCAAGGACTACACATGTCCAGGAGAGCAGCCAGGGCAATCCCCAGTTGTCCAGGTTGTACTTAAACAGGTTCATGGAGGTGCTCTGCTTGATATGGATTAGAAGCCTATTCCAGAGGATTGGCAACCTCTGAGAGATGTAGCTGTCTCTCCAGCAGGTCCTGTTTATGTCATAGGCTAGACTGAGGTCCCTGGAATGGGTGACTCTAGTCCCATTTACTTAGGGACGTGCAACATTTCATTAAATATGTTAAAAATAGCCCTATAAGCCAGACATAAGTCATTTCTTAGTAGTCTTTATGCTACTGAGTACAGTGACAGTGACTTCAGTCTGTCTGTATAAGACATGTGCTGGAGACACTGAATTTTTTTGGATAGAAATCTCTGAGGTCTCTGAAGTTGCTGCAGGTGTCGGGTATGGTACATACCACAGGAAGCACTGTAGTCAATATTAGGCCTGGTGAGAGATGACTACAGTGAGTTATAACCTCTTTTGCTCTTGAGATGATGCCTTTGCTAATCAGGTGAGTGACATAGATTGCCTTCTTCACAGTAGACACATGGTGGTCAAAGTTGAGGTCACAGTTAACTTGTGTTCCCAGGTCTCTCACTATTGAATTGGTACTTAGGGTATTACTATTTATTTTATTATCAGCAAGGACATTGTTTTTACCGAAGGGAATGGAGATGCATTTGTTAGCATTCAGTTTAAGACCATGGCTTTGGCACCAACCATTGGTCTGTGTAAGCCCATTTTGAAGTACACCGACATTGCTAGGGGATTCAATGATAGCGCCTAATTTGCAGTCATCTGCAAAATTGGTTAGCCACAGCCCCTCTGTTTTGGCCTGGACTTCTGAGATGTATATGCCCAGCACTGACCCTTGTGGGACCCCAGTGGTGACAGGTCTGCTGGCAAAGACTCCCACTTTGACTGTGGGTTGTCAATCTGTGAGCCAGTTTGCAACCCACCTGACAACACAGGGGTTGATATTCAACTGGGTTAGTTTATTAACAATGCCCTAATGTAGGATATTGTTGAAGGCCTTGGCCAAGTCAAGATAGGCTGTGTGCATGGCTTTGCCCTCATCTATGGCTCTGGTCATGTTCTCGAAGAAGTCCACCAGATTCAGCAGGCATGACCTGCCCTTGACAAAACTGAACTGGGACAGATCCAGGGTTTGGAGGTCACCAATATCTTTATGAGGTTCATGATGATTCATTCCATTGCCTTACAAATGAGGCTGATTAGACTTACGAGTCTATAGTTACCAGGGTCTGTTGCCGAGCTGCCTTTGGAGGGGATAACAGTCACTGTTTTCCATTCAGTGGGGAAAAAACAGTACTCAGGTTGTGGTTGAATGGAGTGCCTAATTGAGTAGCTAGATCTTGTTTTAGAATATTAAGAACGGAGCCCAGGATGCCATCTGTCCCATGGAGGCTGTGTCCTTAGCCTTGAAAAGAGCATTGATGATTTCCGTTTGGAGATGCAGGGAGAAGGAGATGATGAAGTATGGTTTGTGGTATGTCTGGGAGAGATAGGGAGGTGAACTTTTTGCCAAACCTGTCTGCTAGCTGGTTTGCAATTTCCACAGGGTCAGTGTGTGTGATGCCATCCACAATTAGTTCAGCACACATCTGTGTCCTACCTTTTAGGCTGGAGACATAGCTGAAGAAAGCCTTACGGTTATCATTGGCTATGGTTGCTAAATTTTTCTCATAGTTGCTCTTTGAAGATTTTATAAGTTGTCTTATTTGTTTGTTTAGGCTGAGGAGGGTGCTCTTCCAGTTCTGGGATCTCACATTTGTATTTTATACAGCAGCTTCTTTGGTTTATTGCATAATTTATTAATGCTAGATGTCCACCAGGATGGTTTGTTTTCTTGAGGATCTTGCTTTAATCCTATCTGGCATGGCTGTATCTATACATTTGTGTAGATATTTATACAGGGCATCAGTGTATACCTTAGTATAGCCATCAATGCCATCTGTGGAAACTGGAGCTTGGAAGCCGATTATATATTCCTTTAGGAGGGTATAGTTAGCTTTGGTGAAGATTTTTAGCTTGACTTCTCATTTGGGGAGTTCTGGTGCTACTGCTACTTCAAAAATGACTGATTTATGGTTGGATTTAACCAATGCGGGCCCTAGACTTGAGGCACTGAATTGGTCACTCATCTTGGTGAGGACCATTTCTAGAATATTGAGCCCCTTGTGGGGTGGTGCACTATTTTTTCTAGTGTATTTGATTTAACAAAGTCAAGGAACTTTTGTGCAAGTGAGTTTTGGCTCATATAAGTTTCCCAGTCAATAGGATAGTTGAAGTCCAGTCAATAGGATAGTTGAAGTCACCCATGACTAGAGTGTTAGGTTGTACCTTAATTGTCCCAAGTAGGTCAAAATAAGATGTGTGGGCATCTTGGTTCAGGGAAGGCGACATGTAACTGATGACCACCTGAAGGTGGATCTTACCCATGGCATGGTAATTTGGACTTGGAGTAGCTCCATACTGTTTTCTTTTATAACCAATCTAAAGGTGTAATTATCTTTAATGAAGATAGACACTCCACCACCTTTGGTTCTCACACCTTCAATTTGTGGTCTGAAAGTGTAGAAGACACTGTAGCCTTGCAAGGATGGGGTACTTTCTGTTAGCTTGAGCCAGATTTCTGTGGCTGCACATACATCAATATCTTCTAGGGAGAAGAGTGCTTCCAGAGAGTGCAGTTTCTGATTTAAACTCCTAACAATTAGCAGCATGACCTTAGTTTCTTTGTGTTTGATATTTTCACGTCAGGAATTTTGTTGTTGTGACCTTGCCTAAAAAGGCATTATGGGGGAGGCAAGTGTCTTAACCAGCAACCAAAAGCCTAGAGGTGTCAGGTAAAGACCATCTCTGGCAAAGAAACATAGTTTACCATCATGCCATGCCAGGCTGACAAGAAATGGAGCCCCTTAGAATGACTAATTAATTTTGTCAACTGAGCCAGGCAGGAATCAAACCTACAGTCTTCTGATCTATAGTCAGACACATTATCCATTGCACCACAGACCCTGGTATCCTAATCAAAATTTAAATTAACTGAGTGAAGAAGGTATATATAATCAACTTAAAACCTCCAAATACATCAAACAGATATAAAGTGAACAAGTAAATAAGTAAAATTAAATAAGCTTTTTTGTATTACACTATTTATAGTCACACTCGTAGTTCAACTTTTAACCAGCAGATGTCATGCAAAACATTAGAAATCAAAAGATTTCTGTCTGTACTGATGTAGTTGTATTGCAACTTAAGATATATTTAAGCAAATATTTCATTTCAAATATTTCATTAGTACCAAGAAATCCTTTAAAAATGCATCCAGTATTTTTCCTGTTTCTGCATTAAATCAATGCCATAAATTCTATATTCTGTATCAGTAGCCATCAATTAGGAAAAAAGCAATACAGAGCAATTAATTTTCAAATATTTATGTACAGCATTAACTTCTATCTTTATTGTAGTATCCTTGTAGTTTTACCTGTTAATAAGCTTTATGTCTGTAAGCTACAAAACGAACACTAGTTACACTTTTTGAAAATATATTAAATGTACAGTTTACCCAACCTCCAAAAGGGCTAGTAACCTCCTGTTTAAATGTTAACTCACTAAAAGCTTATTACATAATGTATTATATTTCTGTAAATGTTTTAATTGTTCTGTACAAATCTTTGTTATTCTTTTGTAACGTGTAATGTGTTACTTGCAATATTTGGAGCTTTTCTCCCCGGGCCTTCACTGAAAACGAGCTCTTTATGGCCCAGTGGACTTCCCCGGTCATCAAACTTAAATAAAATAAAATTTGTTTAAAATGGTCCCTGATACTTGAATATTTTGAATTGCCTGCCAGATTAAATGGTTTTACATGCCACTCAAATGTGCAGAAATAACTTATTTTCAATTCTTTTTACTATCTGTCATTACCACCATCTTAAGTTTTTGTCTTGTCACTGATGCAAATTTAGGCCCATGCCCAAGTCTATTGAATATGCTCACATGGATAGAGAGTTATGTAAACACTGGACCTAAAATAATTCTCAGTGAATGTTTTAATAGTAGGAAGTGCCTGTGTCTTAAGCATTGCTTCACAATGTAAACTACAGGGTGTTATATTGTGATAATATATATATATATTTTTCCTTCAAACCTGAGAAGGACTTTGCAGTTTCACAATTTTCTAACGTCATTCATTGTTTTGTTACATACTGTTTGCATATGCTTTAAGATTTTCCTCATTGTAACCCCTTTATAGGAATCTTCCTTTTTTCCCTGTGTTAGTTCACAGTATTCAGTTGAACCTTTCTTCATATCCTAACAAACTGTGATTTCATGTTATTAAAACTGATGTGATCGTTGGAAATATTACGCCTTATAAAGCTCTGTCCACCTCTGGGCTTCCTAAATAATTCTTTAGAATTACAAATTACCCAACCCAGATCATTGTCCAAATGTGCAGTTATAGTGGGCTAAAAAAAAAAAAAAATAAAAAAATAAACAAACAAAAAAAAAAAAAACAAATTGTCTGTCTTTAAATGTAAAATTAAAATCAGGAACTTATTTCTCAGTTTTATTTATTGATCTCTTGCAGATGAAAAACACATACTCAAAATAATATCTCTGTAACTCCATTTTACACAGAAATGTTACCTATACCATCATATGTTTCATCTTCTATTACCCTGTGAACAGAAACATGCACACAGAAGTTAATGTAGGCACTATCATAGTACCCCTATTCTACTGCAAAATATGGTTATCTAATAAAAATAGTCAGTATTTGTTCTATCACAACAGTAATGTATTTGTCTATTTTCCACACCAGGTAAATAGATACCTGACCCTGAACTGCAGCATAAAGGGTTGATGCACTCCTGAGTGCACACCATCCTTTAAATGAGGGCCCATCTGCTTGAGTTGGTGGTATCTCTGGCTGATGTAAAAGATCCCACAGCACCTATCGAAAAAAGTAAGGGTCCATTATTTATGTACAAAAATAACTTTTATTTACAACATATTTATATATTTACAAATATTTACAAATATACAAATATATACATATACAAATATATTTACACATATTCATAATTTCCTTCACAATCATACTAAATTTTCATCCCTATTATACCCCCATTCCTTTTTCCATAACCACCATCTGATTTTACTTAATATTTTTACTAAAATCCATTTACTATTAAACATAATTTCATTTACTCTTTCATTCCATATAACCCACATGGCAGAAAATAACTTTTTAATCCATTCTTTTAACATATTCTTTACTTCTATTCCTATACTATCCTTATTTACCCATGTCCATGTTTATTTTATTCACCTCTTTTATATCTTCGAAAATATCTTTACATAGTTTTCCCCATAACTTCTCTAATGTTTTGCATTTCAAAAAAAAGAAGTTATGTACATACCATAATGTTCCATGTTAGTTGCCTTCTTCTCGCCTTCTTTCTTGCTGGTTGGGTTCCGACTCGGCCTTCTTCAAAAGCTCGAGAGCTGCTTACTGGCTAGAGGCCCCCTATATCCCATGATGCCTGGCGCTAGATACCCAGATCTCGTTTGGTAAGACTAACTGCAGACATAATAAGAAAGGAATCCTATCCTAGAATGCATAAATCCAACTGGAGAGACTACTAGTCAGAAAGGAATAGCCGGAAAAGACTCAGCCAGTGAAAAATTAAGAGGAACTCTTCTCGGTCCACTAGGATAGGGGGATGGAGGGCCATCTTCAAAAGCTCGAGAGCTGCTTACTGGCTCGAGGACCCGTATATCCCATGATGCCTGGTGCTAGATACCCAGATCTTGTTTGGTAAGACTAACTGCAGACATAATAAGAAAGGAATCCTATCCTAGAATGCATAAATCCTACTGGAGAGACTACTAGTCAGAAAGGAATAGCCGGAAAAGACTCAGCCAGTGAAAAATTAAGAGGAACTCTTCTCGGTCCACTAGGATAGGGGGATGGAGGGTGGGTTGCAAGAAAGAAGGCGAGAAGAAGACAACTAACATGGAACGTTATGGTAGGTACATAACTTCTTTATGTTAAGTTGTCTATCTTGCCTTCATTCTTGCTGGTTGTGACAGCGTCCCTAGAACCTAAAGTCCTGGGTGGCTCATTGGAACAGACTCTTCAGAACAGTGGAACCAAAATCAGCTCTGCTCCTAGAAACCACATCCAACTTGTAATGCGAAATGAAAGTATGCGGGTTGGCCCATGTAGCCGCAGCACAAATAGATTCCATGGGCAACCTAGCCTGAAAGGCCACCGAAGTGGCTAAAGCTCTGGTGGAGTGACCTTTTGGTTTGACTGGCAATTCTTTATTCCTCAGTTGATATATAAATGTGATGATAGAAGTCAACCATCTGGATAAGGTTACTTTGGAGACTGGAAGACCTTGTTTACCCACAGCATAAGACAGGAAAAGTTGGTCCGATTTTCTAATGTCCTTAGTTCTATGCAAATAAAAGCGTAGTTGCCTGTGAACATCTAACTGATGCAACTTATATTCCGCCCTGTTGGAGTGGTTAGGAAAAAACACTGGGAGGTCTATGGACTGATTTAAGTTATTCTCTGAAGAGACCTTAGGAAGGAAAGAAGGATTAGTCCTGAGAGCAACCCTGTCATTGTGGAACACGAGGTATGGAGGATGGATAGAAAGAGCCTGAAGTTCTGAAACTCTTCTGGCTGAAGTAATAGCTACCAGAAAAAGGTTTTTCCAAGATAAGAACTTCAAGGAACAAGAAGCTGCAGGTTTGAAAGGGGGCAAAATTAGAGAAGCTAAAATCAAATTTAGATCCCATGGTGGTGGAGGATCTCTCACTGGGGACCTGAGCAGAGTGGTCCCTTTGAGAAAGGCTTTACATAGCTTATGAGACATGATATAGTTTTCCGACAGGCCAATGTGAAAATTTGAAATTGCAGCTAACTGAACTCTAATCGTAGCAGAAGTGGACCCAACATGGAAGAGTTCCGCAAGAAATTCCAAAATGTGGTGTACAGGGGCTGAAAAGGGGTCTATACTCTTAGCTTCTGCCCAGGAAGAAAAACGTTTCCATTTACTAGCGTAAGTTTTTCTAGTTGTAGACTTGTGCGATGACAAAATGATTTCACGCACAGAGGGGGAGATATCTGGAAGCCTGTCTAAAGTTGGAAGTGGAGCAACCAACCAGTGAGCTGGAGAGATCATAGGGATTGGTGCAGCCCGACCGATTGATGAATCAGAAGGTCTGGAACTAGGACCAGAGTCCAAGGCTGCTCGAGAAGATGGCGATGCAGGAACGGGAACCATATTTCTCGAGGCCAGTAAGGAGCAATGAGGATCATTTTGCAGCCCAATATGGTAGCTTTCTGTATTAGCTTCGGGATTAGGGGAAAAGGAGGGAATGCATAAAGAAGTCCCTGAGGCCAATCGTGGACTAGAGCATCTCTGGGGAAATGTCTGGGATGTGGAAGGAGAGAGAAGAAATTGCTGCACTTGCTGTTGAAGGGAGTTGCAAAAAGGTCTCAGCAAGGTTGTCCCCATTTGCGGAAGATTTGGTCTGCAACTACCTGATTCAGAGACCACTTGTGAGGCATGAGAATTGCTCTCCTCAGCCTGTCTGCTATGACGTTGGACCTCCCAGGGATGTGCGTTGCGATCAGAAACCGTTGGGAAGAGATCGCCCACTGCCAGAGTCTGAGTGCTTCTCGACATAGGGGGTAGGACCTGGTTCTGCCCTGCTTGTTGATGTACCACACTACTGACATATTGTCCATTATTCAAATTATGCAATGGTCCCGGTAGGAAGAAAGTCCTGAAGAGCTTGCAATGCTAAGAGCACGTCCCTCATCTCCAAGACGTTTATATGCAGATGGTACTCGTGAGGTTGCCAGATGCCTTGGACTGTTCTGCCCTGATAATGCCCCCCCACCCAATCAGGGAGGCATCCGTGGTCACCGAAGCAACTGGAGGGGGGAGTACAAATAGTCTGCCATGCGACACTGATGTGGAGACCATGCACCACGCAAGGTGCTTCTTGCATGCTTGTGTGATCATAATCATGTAAGACATGGGAAGCTGCTGGAAGGACCATTGGGTGAAAAGAAGCCACTGGAGAATCCTCATGTGAAAATGAGCTAGAGGGACGAGTATGATCGCTGCTGTCATGAGACCCAGAGTTTGGAGGACAAACCTGGCTTGAATTCTTTTGCATGCTAATAAAATCTTCACATGTTGGCGAATCACTAATACCCTGTCTAGTGGAAGGCTCGCTGACAAGTCTTTGGTATTTAAATTTGCTCCTATAAAGGTGATAGATTGACAGGGTGACAATGCAGACTTTTCGAAAATTATTGTGATACCTAGCCTGGAGCAAGTCTCGATAGTGCAGTCTCTGGCTGGCAGAAGGTGATGCCTGGTGGTAGCAGTGAGGAGCCAGTTGTCTAGATATGGAAACACCTGGAATCCTTGCCATCTCAGGTGAGCGGTAACTACTGCCATACATTTGGTGAACACCCTGGGGGCTGTGGTGAGACCAAAGGGCAGAGCTCTGAACTGATAATGGCTGGCTCCCAGCCAGAAGCGAAGGAATCTTCTGAAGCATCTGTCCATTTTGCTGTGGTAGTACGCATCCTGAAGATCTATAGAGCACATCCAATTGTCCTAACCCAGGAAGGGTAAAGTGGACTGTAGCGTGACCATCCGAAAGTTCGTTCTTTGTACAGACCTGTTCAGTCTGCTGAGATCCAAAATGGGTCTCCAGTCCCCTGTCTTTTTTGGTACCAAAAAGAACCTTGAGTAAATTCCGGATCCTTGTTGGTCTGCTGGGACTTGCTGGATGGCCCTTTTTCTTAGCAGTTTTGAGATTTCTTAGATTGGGTGGAATGTCTGGAAGGGACTTGTTTGACCTTAAGGGGGTGCAAACAAAGGGAATTCTGTATCCTCCGGATATAACGGACTGTACCCATGTGTCTTGTGTTATGTCTTGCCAGGCTCTTGGGTACAGCAATAATCTTCCCCCGACTGCCTCCAGAGGTGGGCAGCCAGGCAACCCTTCAGGGAAGCTGGAAGGGCTTCTCAGAGAAGGATTCTCTGCTGCCCTGAATTTGCGGACCCCCTCTGCCACGAGGGCAGCGTCTATTATTGTTCCCTCCTCTGCCCCTGGATGGGAACTCACCACGTGTGTCCGGCAAGGCTCCCTGTGATTTCCAGAACCACATCTTTCCACTCTTCTGGCCCTTGGGATATGGTCTGGAAGGAGTGGAAAAACGGACTCCTATGGCACAGAGAGTCTTGCTTTCCTGCTCACACCTGGTAAGGGTGTCCTTCACCTGTGATTCAAATAGAGAATAACCATCAAAGGGGGTGTTAGTGAAAGACACTCTTAAAGGTTCCGCAAAGTTACATAGCCGCATCCAAGCGTGTCTCCTTAGGGCAACGCCTGTGGCTGCGGCTCTACTCGCACCATTGGCTGCATACGAAATGAGCCTTATGGAGGAGTTTACCACTGAATTAAGAGTCACCAGCTGGGAGGCTGCTTTAGCCTGGGCCCCCTCAGCTGATGGATCTTGGAGGGTATCTCCAAGCTCTTTAAGGAGATCCCTTTGAAGACGGGTAAAGTGGCACAAATAATTCAGGGACCTCATGGAAAAGGTTGCTGAAGAGAACATCCACTTCCCATATCTGTCCATCGCCCAGGACTCCTTGTTAGGGGGATGGACAGATGAAGAAGCTTCTGCCAACTCCTTCTTTGTGGCCGCCGCTACCACCATGGCATCAACGGGGACACCTTTGATCAAAAACTGTTTGTCATGTGGTGCAGTAATGAATTTGGCAGGTCTTCTGGGGGTCGGTTCCACTGTGTCTGGAGCTGACTACGCCTTCCAAGCCAAAACAGACAGCAGTGGGTCGAAAGGCGGAGACACCCAGGAGGTGGAAGGTCAGGATCCAAATGCATCCAGAAATACCGACTCATCCTCGGAAGGGCTTAGGGCAGTCCAGTTCCCCCTCTGCCTAAGCATCTCAAGGATGTCTGAGAAGGAGACATATTCAGAGGGGGATCTTGGGGACCCTTCCAAATCCTCTAAGTCGGTATCTGATGTGACAGACTCAGGGGAGTCAACATGCTTCCTCTTGCATTTCCTCTTATGGGGTGGCTCCTCTGAATGATCAGGGGAGGCCTCGGAAGAGGAAGATACACCCAAAGGGGTGTCTTGGAATGCTGGATCCCCACGCTTGGGATCTGGAAGAGGGGCAGAGGCTGACGTAGGCACCCTAGAGGGAGGAGCCAATGGGGTCAATCATGGGACTGACTCGGGGGCCAATACACTCCTCATCACCTCGAAGGCATCCCTTGCAGGACGCAGAGAGGGCTCTGGTTCCGAAGAAACCAGAATCCCTCTCCGCACCGAGGGGGACAGCTCTGAGGCAGATGTGGGAGCCGAGCACATCTGAGCCGAAGCCCTGAGTGGGAGAGTGGGGTCGGACAAGGGTCCGATGCCCCTCGGAGCTGACAAGGGAGTCCCGGCGCCCAGACCCCTCCAGGGATGGTACCATGGAAGGGATCGGAGCCGACGACGGAACCGAAGGAGAAGGTATTGGAGCCGACGGTTCCACGACTTGAACCCCAAAGAACTCCGGCTCTGAGCTCAAAGGATGAGATGGAGGAGGAATATCTACAAACGTGGACGGAGCCGACACCTGATGAGGGGGGGGCTGGACAACATTTTGGCCAGGGCCTGCGATTTTAACAGCCTACTGACCACTCTTTCCAAGTCATGGTCCGAAAGTCTTGTGGACCGAGAAGAGTGGGATGAGCGATGACTATGCTCTGACTGGAACAGAGGTGATTTTGGAGCCAAACGTATCAACTCCAGAGAAGGAGACCTGGATCTTTTTCGACTCTCAGACGGCTCCGAGGAATGTGTCGGAGCCGACTGGGAGGGAGGAACATTGATTCCAGCCGGAGCCGAGATGGATGGTATAGCTTCACCCAATAACGGCTCTGAACTGGGATCCAAAGGTTTAGGTGGCCTGGAAGATTTCACAGGCTGAGCCTTAGCCGGCGAATCTTGGTGCTTAAGCAAACCCCTCAGGATCAACTTGATTTTGCGCTCCTGCAGGACTCTTGGACTGAATGCATGGCAAATGGAGCAAGAGTCCTGCAGGTGCATGGTGCCCAGACAATAAACACAAGAAGTGTGACCATCTGTCAGAGACATCTTCTGACAGCATGAGTCACACTTCTTGAATCCGGACGGCTTAGGATCCTTGGACACCCTGAAGGAAAAACCAAGGAACAAAGAACACACACAGAAAAGTTAAGGTAACTAACCACTAAAAATTACACACTACAGTTACCACAACCAAAAACTACAAGCAAAGTATATATCTGCACTACTACAAACAAAAAATTATAGTTAACTATCACTAAACAACTAACAGTGATAATAAAGGAATTTTTTTTAAAGGAGATAGAGAGAAAAGGTTATCCTCTAACTTAAACGGAAAACCTTTCTGAGGTAAGGAAAGGGAGAGTAGGGGGAAGGGAAACTCTCTAATTAAAACGAGTTTCTGAGGAAAAGTAACAAGGATTAGGTAGAGACTAGCTACAATACAACAGTTTTAACTAAACGACTAATTCTACACTAAAACTAACAGTTTTATGACAAGAAAAAATTATGATAATAAAGTTTTATATGACCTGAGCCAGTAGAACAACCTCGCAGCAGAAGTGGCAAATGAGATCTGGGTATCTAGCGCCAGGCATCATGGGATATAGGGGGCCTCGAACCAGTAAGCAGCTCTCGAGCTTTTGAAGATGGCCAAGTTGGAGCCAAGGATCGGCTCCGAACCCAACCAGCAAGAATGAAGGCGAGATAGACAATTTATCATCACATGTTCAATAGTTTCTTCTTCTTGACAATGTAAACTTGTTATATCACTTTTCTTTGTATATGGCATATTTCCTTTTACTGGTAATTTTCTAGTACGAGTCTCCACAAAAAAAGCTTGACATTCTACTTTCTAATTACACCATTTGCTTCTTATTTTGATAACTTTATTGTTTTCATCTATCAGATTTTCCCATGATTTTACCTAGTAATGTCTTCTCATTACATTCTTATGCCATACTTTTCTATCTTTTTCTATATCATCAATATTTATTTTCCAGAAGAATATTTTTCTTGGTAACATTTTATTTCTTCTTTTATATGCTCTTTTACTAATTTTTACCATACCCCAAAACTGGTCATACTTATATTTATGCAATTTTACTACTAATGTCTCACCTTCATCATTTATCCACTTTAACAGTTTGTACAAATTTAAGGAAGCAGCATATGCCGCTGGGTTAATTAACTGTAAACCTCAGTCATATTTATTTACATACAAAACTCCTCTTTTTACTGGGTTTATTCTAGAACCCCATAACAATCAAAAAATATCTGCATTCATTTTCAAATACTGTTGGCAACATAAACACAATTGCTAAGTATGTTATTTTCCCATCAGCACTGACTTTATCAAATAAGCCTTTTTATGAATGATAATTTATATGTTCCCTGAGAAGACAGGTTTGCTTTATTGTTTGTATTATTTTTCCTACTGAATTTTACTTACATCTTATTCTCAAAATTTATACCTAACAGAATGTCATTCATTGTAAAATATATACCCCTCTCTTTATTACATTACCTAAACCTTTACTTTTCTCTTTATTTAAAGGCATCCCTATTACCTCTAGACACTCATTTGAGTAAATTATTACTTCCTTTATTCAATTTTTATTTGCAATTATTATAATGTCATCTGTATATGTTAACAGAACTTGAATTCTTAACCCTTCAGTTGTTATACTCTGCCTCCTTCACTTTGTAATGTATTTCACATACTATCAGATTCATAACTAATGCAAAGAGTATACAACTCATTGGACCTCCCTGTCTTACACCACTCTTCATATGTACCTCTTGTCTTAACCAGCCATTTAGAAGTATTTTCACATTATTATTGCTGCACACTCACATACATAATTTCCTGACTTTCTCCCTTATATTACATTCTTTCATTATTACCCATAAGATTTCAAGTCTAATTGTATCAAATACATTATGGTTTCCTATCATGATTTTTGCTTCTTCTTTTCTATCCATAACATTATCCACAATTTCTTACTATCATTAATAATTTTTGAAGCTTTATACTATATAAACTACTTCCACAATATTTTCCATTTTAGTTTTAAATCTCTTTTGAATTATTTTCATAAAAATCTTATTGTCATGATTATTCAGTACTATCGGTCTCCAATTTTTAATTGTCTTCTGTCTTTCATATTTCTTTATACATAAAACCTTCATTTAGCCATTCATTCAAAATCTTTAAAAAATGCTTGTTTTGCCAGTCCCTTAAAATTTTATACATTTCATACCCTATACCATCAGGTCCTGCAGCCAAATCTATATTTACTTGTCCTAATACTTTATCTAGCTCATTTAAACACATGTCATTTTCCAACTGTTTATTCTCTTTTTCTGTTAACTTTTTTTACTTTCCATGTTTTTTTTCTTTAAGCATTTCTTGTGCATATTGTACTACACTATTCGTAATGTTTTCCTGAGTTTTCCATTTTTCTTTTACCTTTTTATTTCTCTTACTACACTACCATCTTCCTTTACTAATCTGCTTAAGTAAGTCAATACTTCATCTCTTTTTCCTTGTAAAAATATATTTGCTTATATAACAATTATTGTATTTTTTCTTGATTTATTTCATATAATTTTTTCTATTTCAAAGTACTTTTTTATTATTGTGTTGTAAATCATTCAATGCATCACTATATGTTCTTTTATATTTTTCTTTGTCTACGTTTCTCACATTATATTGCCACTGTTGCCACTGTAAAAAAAACATTTTTTATATTTTTCTTAAATATCATATACCATCATACCTCTTAACTGTACAGATTTTTGCAGAATGTCCAGATTTTTGGCTCATATTTTTGGCCTGTTCCTCTATTTTCTTGGCAAATCACTGGGATGATCTCAGGATTGTAGTCACTAAATAATGACATACATTTGAGTTTCAGACCTCAAATCAGTCAGAAAATGTATATTAAAACAAATCCTGTTACTCTAGCAACTTTCTAAGTTTATAAGAGCAATATTTAAAATATGTCCCTATTTGTACCCCAATTTTGTCAAGCTTTGTCCAGCTTTTTTGCATTAAGAGGTTGAGAGGTATGTCCACCATTCAGAATAATTTTATAAAACTTTCTCATACTAATATGATCTTTCCATAACTCTATTACTAATCTCTTTCCTTCATTCCATGCTTTCTTATTTATCCTTTTTATTTTTTTGCTTATTTATATATATCCCTTGCTTTTATTTATCTGTAACCATATTGCAGGACGAACAGAAAATCCTGTTTAAACTACTTCCCCTTCTCCTATAACTAAATCTTCTGATACTATAAAATAATCTATTTCAGTTCTATACATAGAAGGACGTAAGTCCATTAAATTTTGTCCCAAAGTTTTAACTTACATCTTATTACTTCTAACATTTTTCTTATATAATTTCCTTTCTTTTTACATGTGCCTTGTAAATCGCAGTTAGTCTCCTGTTATTAGAATATTTATATTTTATCACTACATAGGCTAAAATCTGATTTAAATAGGTTTCCCTTGCTTAACAATTAGTATAAGCATATACTGTTATAATTCTATATACTTGTTCTTTCCATTTTAAATCTACAATGGTTAATCTTCCAATTTTTGCTAAAGTTACATCTAATATCTTTACTGTATTACTACAGAATGTTTTTTCCAGAACATCTCTCATTTCCCAAATTCCCAATTACCTTTCCTCCACACAGTTTGCAATCTTTCTTCATGTGTTAAAAATTTTGTGTCTTCTTAAATAATTACATGTACATGACTTGTATTACACCATTCCCAAATCCATATTCTTCTTACTATATTCTTAATACTATTCACATTTTCAGAAAACACTCTACAATTTTCATTTTCCCTTTTCCTTAGATTAATGGTTTCATAAGTTTATATCTAATTACTGGGACAGTTTTCTTAATAGGCTATTCTAAGACTAGCAAATTCCCCTAACAAAGGTGAAAATCAAACACCGTACCTTGCGTTTGTGAGTCAAACACCTTAACCATTATATCAACCCTCAATCATTAGTTGTGTATATATATTATTTTCTACCCATTTCCTTTCTTTTTTCTTTTGTACTTATCCCTTTGAGATTTTATTTTCTGACTTTTACCATTTTACTAATAGATTTTTTCTTTTACTACCTAATTTTATCTTCTTCATCACTTCTTCCATGTTCTCTTTGTATTTTTTATCTAATATTTCTTCTATTTCTACTTCTTCTAACATGTCTTCTCTTTGTTCATGTTCTTCTCTTTCTTTTTCCTTACTCTTATTTTCATTTTTGCAATCCAGCCATAAATGGCCAATTCTGTTACATTTGTAACATTTCAATTCATATTTTTTGCATCACGTACCATTTACCCACAAGTATAATATTTTCTTGTTTCACAGTTACTTATCAAATGTCCTTTTCCACCAAAATAGGTCTTTGGTTGTCCCCAGCAGTTTAGAACACTCCTATTCCATACACATGTATCATGCTTGGTATATGTATATATTTCTTCCTCTTTCTATTTTAACACAATATTACAATCCCATCCATCAGTCTCTAAACCCCTTTTATTATAAACTTTTGCAATGTCAAGTACTTGTTTATATGACGTTTTCAAACATCATTTCAAAGTGTCTTTCCACCTGTGTTCAAAATTGTACATGCATTTTGTTTTTGTTTACCTGTTAAATGCTTTTATCATATAAAGATTCCATGGTTTACAGTCTTTCTTTTTTTCATATTCTCCAAGAAAAGCTTCCATTCAAAAACAGTTTCAAATACAATTTCACAAAATGTTAATAAGAATAAATGCTCTTACCTCATGTGCTTTTACACACAAAGGAGCTATTAAATTGTTGCACCCTTCATACTTTTCAGTTTCTTTGTCTTCTTTACTTTGAATCCTTACCACATACGTCTGTTTTTCATTTTCTTCTACCTTCTTTTCTGCTACTCCCCTTTTGCCTTGTCTGTGTATGCTTTCTTTTTCATCTTGCCACTGTTCTTCAGGATTGTCTCTTCATCCTCCTTTTGTATTTCTGCCATAATGTTCCCCAGGAAATGTATCGGTCATTTTCTGGCTCACTCTGCACCACCATTTTTTTAAGTAAATCATCCTGCAACCCTCCCGACTGGATGGTTGTAATTATAATTCCATCATTTGCTGAGTCATCCCTATCAAACAGATATCTTTAAAATGTCTCCTCAGAATCATGCACACATTCTCTGGTCTCAATATTTGCTCCAACTCTCTCCATCTGCTTCCCTGTTTTGCTGCATTGCCTCTGCACCTGGAATAGAAACAGGAAGTGCTCCTGCAAAATGGGTCCCATTCGCAACAATGAGTAGGGTAAGTTCCCCGATGTCCTGGTCAAACTTCCCCAAGTGGTATAAATAACACTTTCCGTCTCCTCTAAAAAGAGGCTACTAGCCCAGTAGGACTAACTCTGTTAACAAAGAATAGATAAATACATACATATACACACACACATATATATATATATATATATATATATATATATATATATATATATATATATATATTTTTTTTTTTAATCTGATAGAATGAAGTGTTAGATATAGGTAAAGTAGAATGCAGAACAGACAGAAAAGGTTAGATAAGGAAGATGGCTGGCATAGTCATGAAAGTAAAGTGTGCACAGGAAGTGGTATGTGTGCATTAGTGGAAAATTTACCAAGAGTAGAAGGTTGTGTTAACTTTCAGGTCTTAGTTCTGTGTGTTGAATAGGACATGATCTTTAAACAGATAAAGTATTTTATTAGTTAGTGATGAACTAGTAATATAACAGCATTCCTAGCATGGGCAGATTTGCTAAGTATATATCTAATGTCAGGGTGGTGCTGTCTATTAGTACCAAAATATTTTACTGATGTCCTTCAGTTTCATTTGTAGTTATGTGATATACCATGTCAGGGAATTTGTATAAGTCTAAAGCAAAACTATGAGATTTTTATGAAGAATACCTAAAATGTCAATCAGAAGAACATGGGAATAGAAGAAAGGCTTAGCAGTGTCACTTAAATGTTACTGAAGTTTGCCCAATGTTCTAAGTAGCTCTTTTAGAATTTTTTCATGTGCTAAGCTGTTTGTATTGTCATTTATAGCTACACCTTGTTAATGTTGAAGATTTAAAAATAATGTCAGTTATTAATCTGGTACAACACTAAAGGGAATTAACTAGTTACAACTGCCTTCAGCTTTTAGTTCAGATTATATAATTTGAGCAGGCAGTTATTAATGAAACCCACAAACACAAGATGCTGCATACTACATACAAATGTAATTTGAGGAAAGAAGAAAGACAATAGACAAGATTTAAAAAGATACCAAGTTTTATATCTGTACTGATAAGGGTGGGACAACAGTAATTCATTATAGAGATAGATACTAGAAGGCACTGGGATCCTAAGTGATTAACAAAGTATTATTTCAACATCAGCGAGAAATAAAATATTTTCTGAGTTAAGGAGAATCACCTGGCTCTGTTGGCATGAAGGGCTAGCACCCTAACTACAGTTTAATCTGTGTTGGCATGAAGGTCCTGGTGACCTAAGTTTGTTTTGCAGCTCAGACATTTGCTGGAGCTAGGTTGGAGGCAGAGAGGAAAAGGGATGGGATGATGTGACTAACTGAGGAAGGCCATTGGTTGTAGCCCATTGAAGACTGGGATATCAGAAATAGCAGAAATTTGGGCTATGCAAACAAGTGAGAAAGCAGCTTGTTGCATTGGAAAGGGCAGGGAAGCTTCCAGATAATGACTCATAGCATGTGTGATGATGTGAGGTATTGCCAGCTATGCAAGGAAATGTATGGCAGTGGATGTGTAACATATGCCAGCTAGCTGGAATTTGGTAAAATATTATATGTCATTTGTATATCAAAATGATTTGTACAGATGTTTGTGATGAAAAATGCATTTGTAAAGTTGCTTGTGTTAAAAATGTACCAACAGTGGGTCCTGACAGTACTGTAACTGAATTAAATATAATTAATTAACAGAGGATACTGGAAGAGAAGATATTAATCACAGTCCAGCTGCAGCTAACTTTGAAAAATATTCAGAAATTAAATTACTGGGCCTGGGCCATAAAGATATTATCTTACAGCTTTGAATGAAGCCAGAGACGCAATGTCTGTAAGAAGAATGGTTTGCTAGTCTCTGTAGGAAGAGCAGAAGTGTTGAAATTATTTTACAGCTTCCAGATGCTGCAATAAACGTTAGCAAAGCTCAAGATATGTATTGTAACACACAATGCTAAATATGGCAGCTTCTCATGATGAGGGCAGTGTGGGAAACAGAAGTCAGATGACCAGATGTATGTGGTGTCATTCTGTAATCTAGGAATAAAAATTATGTTTTAATACTAGGTGAGACTGAAGTCTCAGAGCACTCTGTTTTTGGAACCTGAAAAAGAAGGACCCCTCACCTACTTCTTGCCTTGCTCTAGTAAATGACCAGTAGTTCTTTAGATCACTCAGGAAAATATACTGAAATTAGTTAAGTACTGTTTTTCTGTATCTGTGTGAATCTATTCATCTGTGTTATTTTAATATTTCCTGTGATATGAAACTCTAGAGTTTATTGTAAATAGATATTTAGTATTTTCATGTTTTTTATTATTATTTTTAAATGTATTTAAATTTTTTATTGTGGATGGTTCTTTAGAGAATATTTTAACCTTTGACAGTGCTTGTATCTATTTGGTGACTCTTTGGCCACTCCTGAAAGCCTTACTGCATTGGTCAAACACTACCATTTGTAATAATATTAATTTCACTCAGTATAATTGGGTCCCCACTTCCCTTGTAACAGCCTTAGAGTGGCTGGTTTGGAGTGTCTTGTGGCAATAACTACCTTATAGTCTGGACAGAAGGTGGCATAGCTAGTAATTCTGTGCCAGCCTTTCCCAGGTGTGTGTGAAAATGAAATCTCAGAGTGTGTGTGCCAGCTGCTTGGAGCAGAGACATAAAGCAATGGTTTCACAGAGAGGGTGCTGGAGGACTTGGCTTGGACACTCGGCTGAGGACTCAACTCTATAGCTGTTACAGTGAGGATTCTTATTGGGGACCTGGAGGGAGACAAAGAGAGAAACCCAGACCTGGGACTGAGTGTGTTCCCTGTGTGCTCTTAAGGGAAATTGTGCTTGATGCAGACAGCTGCATCTGGAAATATTGTGTGTATCTATTTTTGTTCAAAGTGAACATCCCTCTCCAGTGACAGTGGTGAGGATTCAGGCTCCTTGATTACTGGCCCAGAGAGGGGATGTCACAGCATGTAGTAACCTATAAAGAATGGCAGTACACAGAGAGGTCGGGCCAACACCCAGATGCTAATCATACTAATCAACTGCAGAGTGGCACTCACTCATCCATCCATTGCCCAGTCTCTGGCATGTATAACCCCTGCAAGCTGATAGATAACCCTACCTTGAGAGATGGGGACCCTGCCCAATAAAGGGAAGAGGTGAGACATGCCCTATAAAATGCAGTGCACAATGGAAGATGATGGAACTGTGGACTATGAGGATGGACCAAAGTCAAATGTTTTTCTCCCTGGAATCCAAGTACAACCAACCAGCTTTAAAGAGATAGTGGAGCTGACAGCATATGTGGGTTTCTTGCAGCAGACAAAATATATATACTGATGCCATTATTAGCCATTATGAATGTTATATGAATGCATCAAATTTCTAATAAAAATATATTGCTAATGATCCTTTCATTAACAATCAACAGAGATAATCCAAATGTTGCTACCCATGAGCTGTTAGGTTTCTGTTCTGGCAAAAAAAATCCTGTCTTGAGTTAATTAAATATTGTTGTATATGAACTGCAAAAATTATCTTCCCTTGTCTTGACGTGGACTCCATCCTAAATAAAAATTCTCTTTTTTTGTCTTTACAAATGGACTCCAACCTGTCTAAATAAATGTATTCCAAAATCAGGCTTGGCTGGTCTATTAAAAAATGGGTCATTCTTCATGTAGGCTTTTATCTAAAAATCTGTCATTCATGCTGGCCTTACTGTCCTTTCTATAAGTGATTTGTGAAAAATAGATCTTAATACCTGTTCAAGCTGTGCTATCTGAGAGGGCTGTAAGTTTGCTAATAACAGTCAATGAGTCCTTAAAGATGAGATCATTTGATTGAGTATAAATAAAAATAGGCCTGTACTTTCCTACATTTAGGCATTCTAAAGGCCCATTTCAAATCCTCTATTTTTCCTCCTGGTAGGCATAACACTATTTGATGTTCATTATCTTCTTCCTCTTTTGGCTTTTTCCCAGTTAGGGGTCGCCACAGCGGATCACCTGTCCGCTAGTGCTTGCATGCGTGTGTGCCTTCTGTGGAAGGTTAGGCACCGGGCTGGCAACATGACACTGTAAAACTCCACTGCCAATCATGAGCCTAGGGCCAATTTAAGTATCCAATCCACCTACAGCATGTCTTTGGGATGTGGGAGGAAAGTGGAGCACCCGAAAGGAAACCCACGCGACCACAGGGAGGACATGCAGTCTCTGCACAGAAGGCACCCCAGCCGAGGATCGAACTGGAGAACCACTTGCTGTGAGGCAGCAACGTTAACCACTGCACTATCCTTTCTGAAAATATATCTGTTTCTTTCTCACTGAATCTTCAATTACTAAAGTATAAGACCTGACCTGATTTGAATCCCCCACCACTAATTCAGTAATGTTTGGTCTTTCAGTTGATACAAAAATATTCTTTGTTTTTATTAGTCTTATTAATCTCACTAGATTCTACTATGAAATGCTGACTTTCAGAATACTGGCAAGCTGAAATGCTGGTAAATAATGCCTGAAATACTGAATGGCAAAAAAAAAAAAAAATAAAAAAAAAAAAATCAGCTTTAACCATTTTTTGCAGGGGAACCATACCTCTCAGAGCAAGAAATCTGGACAAAGCCACAAATTAATAATGGAGGGACAAAGGCCCAAAATAGGTACACTTTTTACAAATTGCTCTTACAAACTTATAAAATTGACAGACTAACAGGTTTTGCATTAGTATGCATTTTCTGAAGGATATGAAGTCTGAAATTTAACTGTCTGACATTATTTTCTGACTTCAGTCCTCAACGATTTGCCAGTGATTTTCCAGAAAAGCACAATTTTATGAGAAACAGGCCAAAAACATGAGGCAAAAATCTGGACATTCTGTGAAAATCTGGACAGTTGAGAGGTATGAGGGGAACAAGCCCTAGTGCCCCTCTCCACAATGTAGGAGGCAAGGCCCCCCACCACACTCCCCATACTTATATATACCAACATCACAGCTGTACCAACTTGAAGAAGGGAGAAATCTCCCAAAACAAGTAAATTATTGCCAGCTAATGCTTAGAATTTGCACCAGCAATGATTTCCTGTCGAAAACCATGATCTGAATTTTTTTCATTGTTTTTCTTAGGACTACACTCAGGGAATTTCATCTCAACCATCTTTACAGGAGCCATCTCACTGTTCTCATCACCTACAGCATTTGTAAGCATACTATTCTTATCTATGTACAACCATAGCCTAAACTATCTTGTCAGATCAGTTTTTCTCATCTTTGTCGTTGCAGCAATGTTCTTTAATGTTTCCATGTTCAGTTTAGATTTCTTCCATGCCCCTTGCCTCTTTTTATCTCCCTTCTCTGTTGGAGCAATATTGTCATTGTCCACCCACAGAACATTCAGTCTACAGACAATGTTATTATTCTTTGCAGTATGGATATTACATATCAAATAATATTTACTATTTTGACTTTTTTTTTCAACCTATATTCTTGTTTTCATATTTCAGACTTGTATGACAACTATGATAAACTCAGAATTCAGTATTACACTCATTACAGTAAATACAATGCTACCAATGCATGTCCTTCTGAAAACAAACCCTCCCCTGTCAAGTGTATAAATATTCCATTCCTCTCCATCCTGTGCAAACAATAATTATAAAGATTGCAATATTCATCTTTTAATTTTAATCTGTACTATCAGCCTGCACTGGTGGCATACAGGGATTAAGGCCTGACTATAGCACAGTTGGCCCAAGTTTGAATAGTGACTCAGGAATTTGATGGTGCAGGCAGGGAGGATGGGAATGCTCATACTTGGAGGGATGGGGGAGGTGCCCACCATAAGACACATTCACTTTATTAGATTTCCTTGGCAGAGACCAGGGAAACAATGTGGGCAGGGTGCCCTGCTGATGTCAGCCCCTTGTGGAAGTAAGGAGTGGTTCAGCACATATGCCTCCTGCATGTATCACCCTCTGGGTGTTAGTGGGTGTGCGCAAGTGGTGGCAGTGGATAGGTAAGAAATATTCTCTGCAGCAGTATGAGGCTCCCTCAGATGCATTGAACTCCTTGCCAGCACTGAGCATGGGTCAGAGTACATTCAGGACTGGTAGTAGTGTTAAGTAGGCTCAATGAATGAGGAGAGACACTATGTGCAGGTGAATGAGGAGACGCACTGTGAGCAGGTGAATGAGGAGAAGCACTGTGTGCAGGCAAATGAGGAGATACACTATGTGCAGGCAAATGAGGAGAGACACTATGTGCAGGTGTATGAGGAGAGGCACTGTGAGTAGGTGAATGAGGAGAAGCACTGTGTGCAGGCAAATGAGGAGATACACTATGTGCAGGTGAATGAGGAGACGCACTGTGAGCAGGTGAATGAGGAGAAGCACTGTGTGCAGGCAAATGAGGAGAGACACTATGTGCAGGTGAATGTGGAGAGACATTATGTGCAGGTAAACGAGGAGAGACACTATGTGCAGGTGAATGTGGAGAGACACTATGTGCAGGTGAATGAGGAGAGGCACTGTGAATAGCCAAATGAGGAGAGACACTATGTGCAGGTGAATGAGGAGAGACACTATGTGCAGGCAAATGAGGAGAGACACTATGTGCAGGTGAATGAGGAGAGACACTATGTGCAGGTGAAAGAGGAGAGACACTATGTGCAGGTGTATGAGGAGATGCACTGTGAGCAGGCGAATGAGGAGAGACACTATGTGCAGGTGAGACACTATGTGCAGGTGAATGAGGAGAGACACTGTGCAGGTGAATGAGGAGAAGCACTGTGAGCAGGTGAATGAGGAGAGACACTATGTGCAGGTGTATGAGGAGACGCACTGTGAGCAGGTGAATGAGAAGCACTGTGTGCAGGCAAATGAGGAGAGACACTATGTGCAGGTGAATGAGGAGACACTATGTGCAGGCAGATGAGGAGAGACACTATGTGCAGGTGAATGTGGAGAGACACTATGTGCAGGTGAATGAGGAGAGGCACTATGTGCAGACAAATTAGGAGAGACACTATGTGCAGGTGAATGAGGAGAGACGCTATGTGCAGGTGAATGAGGAGAGACACTGTGAGCAGGTGAATGAGGAGAGACAGTGTGAGAGGGTGAATGAGGTGAGACACTGTGAACAGGAGAATGAGGAGAGACTGTGAGCAGGTGAATGAGGAGAGGAGCTGTGAGCAGGCAAGTGAGGAAAGGCACTAAGAACAGTCGAATGAGGACAGGCACTATATGCAGATGAATGAGAGAGGCACTATGTGCAGATGAATGAGGAGAGGTACTGTGAGCAGGTGAATGAGGAGAGGTACTGTGAGAGGGAGAATGAGGTGAGACACTGTGAGCAGGTAAATGAGGAGAGACAATGTGAGAGGGTGAATGAGGAGAGACTGGGAACAGGTGAATGAGGAGAGATATTGTGAGCAGCTGATTTACACCCAAGGCACCTAGACTCTTACCTTATGTTTTTCTGTAAGTACTGTAGGATCTTTTACATCCGGTAGCCTCCTATAGTAACCCATAGTGCCTCCAAAAGCCAGGAAAGAATTAATGACACCAACTGTATAACACAGTTTGGTATTCCTCCAAAATACAGAGAATACTTTATGACAGCATCAGTATAACACAGTTTAATATTCATCACTTTTTGTAACAACTACCTGACCTCACCTTAGTACAAGTCTCATCTGATCGATGGCACACTCGGGAGTGCAGCACCCCGAAATGCTGCTCTCCATCATCAGTAATGGAAAATGAATGCAATCACCTACTGTGAAAATAGAACCCTCAGCCTTCTGATCTGCCAGCAACAAAGGCAAGCATGCTACCCTGTTGAGCAACTAACAATGACAACAAAAACAAATGTAATACTCTACTAAAACAAATAAATAAATGCAACACCATCTTCAAAACCTCTATTATTTTTTCCAACTTTTGCCCCTACTGTCTGCCAACCATCATACCCTCTCTTGGTCCATCAATCCAGTCATTCCTTTTACCAGGTGAGAGCCAACTGTGAGGGATTATCACTGAGACAGTAATTGGGGTTGTTCAAGGTTTTTCTGTTTTTATTCTTTCACTAACCTTGTATGCACTTGGTGAGGCACTTGGGAGGGGACATCAAATGTGTTGTCTGCAAAGGCCATCCACTGATTTCTGATGGGGCATTTCAACCAAGAAGCCTTGTCCATCCTTACATAGTATGAGTGGTTGTCTCAACAGTGTTCACCGGGAGATCAGTCTTCTGTATGTGCTTTTGAGTGCAGACAAACCCTAGCCTCTCCCTGGGAGAGGTGAGTGGGCTACACCCCTTCATTCCTCCTCTTTTTCCTCTCTGCTTGACTTTTCTAGTGCCAGGGCCACTAATCAAACCCCAGTCACCAGGGTTGTTCTTTGGGCACTGTTGGTCTCTTTATAATGGGGCTAGAGACCTCTGATAATCCTTAGTGACATCATCATAAACCTTCAGGGTTCTAACAAGAATGACATCAATGAAATCCTAGCAGATCTTGGCGTACAATAACTAGTATGTCAGCCCATCTGCCCAAATCATAAATATGGAAGAGATTCCATACTAGAAACAGTCATAAGTAATAAACCTTGCTCTATTTCCTCACTGTAAGTATATTCCCCTCGCCCAAGTGAACACTATCATATGTCTGTCAGCTTAATTCTCTCCCTCTCTCTTAAAAACAACCACATAGAAAATAAAAATCTTATTCCTGTTCGATTCTCAGCTAAAGCATCTTCTGTGTGGAGACATGAGTGAATGGGCGTACCTTTGTTGAAGGTTGTGCATCAGAGCTGGCAACTCGGTACATAAAAATCTACTGCCAATCATTTGCGGACCGGAGTTCTGCTGTGGCGACCCCTAACCGGGAAAAGCCGAAAGATACAACATTCAGGCCAAAATCACAATGTAGAAATCAGTACCATAAAAAGCAACCCAAGTGTTTATCTTCCATGATCTGTAATCAACCTCTAACAACCACTCTAACGAACCTTCAGATCACATACTTTCCATTAAGAACTAGGCTACAAAAAAACACAATTTAGCTGTTGCTCTGTTTAAATTCAGGAACAAAGGTTTATCATAATGAAAGCAATCCAAGCTGCCTCTGGTCATGAAAGACTTACATTTCATAATCTAGCCTTAACATCTGTAAAACAGCATAAGGCCATAGCCAGCAGAATATAACAAGCTCACAATTTCTCAAAACCAAAATAAATCTAGAAGTAACCAAAACACGTGTTACAAGGTCTAATATAGATATATTTTACTCCACTCTCCTTTATTAAAATAATGAAAAAGCCACATCTCCTGCCATGACTTTTTAAATGAATTTTTAACCTAGTAATCTGACTCTATACACTCAAACATTCTTAGTCTAACAGAACTCTCTTCCCTCCCAAATTCATTTCACTATTTTATTACATTATGAGGGAAAAAGATATGGAAGACCTCTTAAATCAAATGAAATGGAAATTTATCTCCTCCCTTTGTAAAGACTACATTTTCAGCTTATCTTTTACACAAAATGTATATAATCTCTTTAGAAGAGTAAAGCTCCTGCCAAGACTACAAAAAACTCCTTAGGAAAAAAGGGGTCTGCTTCACTTTGTCGAAAAGCCTATTTGTCAGATACCTTTCTGTCAAACCCTTAATCCATCGAACGTTCATTTAAGTGAAAATAATGCTTGGCCATCATCATGAATTTGTCCTTTTCCCCAATGTAGTGCAATCTCAGAGTTGGTATATTTAGTTAGGGGTGTGTGGGAGACACAGCCCCCCACATTCGGGGTGTGTGGGGGTGTAGTCCCCCACTTGAGTGTGTTTTAAATTTTGTTATTTTTGTGACTATCACTGGTTGGTCTAGTGGTTATTTCCCCTGGGAAAACTTTCACTTAAAACGTCATTCGATGGATGGAGCTCTTGACAAATAATGTTCGACGAATAGGTATTCGCTAAATAGATCTTTCGACAATGTGATTTAGACCCAGAAAAATGTTAGGAAAGCTAGTCTTTTCCCGATTGTCCAATTATATTCAGCAATGCTGCCTCGTCTCTAGCAATGTGCATGTTTTTTGGAATATAAGAAGTACTACGACCCATCTCTTCTAACAATCCTGAATGCAGAAAACATAGTTATGTTGCATCATGCCCCAGCAACAATGAATATCTTCTAGATCAGGATCTTATCTGTCTTGACAATTGGTTCAATCACATGCAACAGACTCTCAAGTGCAAAAAAAAAAAAACATATCCCTCCATTAATACGTTGACTGTTACATAATTCAAGGACTTTTCCCCTTTATTTGAGACTGTGCAATCCTGGAGTTAGTATATTTAATTTCTGGGGGTTCAGGGGAGGATCCCCCACATTGGTGGTGTGTGCAGGATGTGCACCACATAAAAATTATTATTTTTTTTTACTTTTGCTCATTTGCAAATATAACCAATTGGTTTACATTTGCAATTACATTTTTCAGTGATTTTTTTGGTGATTAAAGGTAATTGCCAGTGTGTGTTTTATGTTTATATCAAACTCACTGGTGATTATTCAATATAAACTATTTTATAAGATATATATATATATATATATATATATATATATATATATATATATATATATGTATGTGTGTGTGTATATATACATATATATATATATATATATATATATATATATATATATATATATATATATAAATGCTATTTTTACACCACGGTGGTACAGCGGTTGAGTTGTTGCCTCACAGCAAGAGGTTCTCCTGTTCGATTCTCAGTTGGAGTGCCTTCTGTGTGGAGTCTGCATTTCCTCCCCGTGGTCGAGTGGCCTCCGAAAGAAATGCGTGAATGGGCGTGCCTTCGCTGAAGGGTGGGCGTCGGGTTGACAACTCGGCACCATAAAAATCTACTGCCAATCATTAGTGGACCAGAGTTCCACTGTGGTGACCCCTAACCGGGAAAAGCCGAAAAGACTTGATTGATATACAATGTTTATTTTGAACTGGCAAAAGTGAAGCCCAAACAAATAAATATAGAAACAAAGTGGGAAATTCATATCGGTTCTGCCAATACTCTCAAAACCATAAATGTGTTTAGGGTATCTGGGGATATGGCTGGATCATATATTAAGCGTTCAACATCACACAGAAATGGCAAAAGCACAAGTTAACAAAATAACTTTCTGGGCCTCAACAATTTACTATTTCCTGACCCAAAAGGTAGAACAGCAGTTGGAAATGGAGTTGTGCTGGTACAATTTGAGTATGTTCTCCTTTTTATTGCTGCTAACTGCAAGAAAAAAATCCTTCCTGTGCAAATCTGCTAACAAAAATATAGCAGTTCATATGTCTTGCTCTGTATCATGAACAACAATGACAGGTCTTAACAAATGTCAAATAGCTTCTTCTCTTGTAGACAACAAACTTGGACATGTGCAACCTTCTTTATAACCTGCTTATATTATATCACTGTTCCTTTCTTACAGGCAGGCTGTTAATCAGTTAAAATACAACAAATGGTCATTCCTTCCTAATTTGTCATTCTATACCCCTCATAACAAACTTACTTGCAATACTCATAGCTTTTCAGTGCTAGCTTTTGGGAATCAATACCTATCTGCCTAAAAAGTAATGAAATGTACTGCATCTCTTGAAACAGATGAAAAAAAAATATTTGTTGAAAACTTTCAAATGCAAAAGCTTGCAAGATAATATAACCTTATAACTTCCCTAGTAAAGTAAAATTCCTAAATGTTAAATTAATTGTAATCACACTGATGCAAATACTGATGTCTACCAGCAAACTTAATATTCTTACCCACACCCCACACCCCGTCACATAGTCAAAGTCTTATAACTTAGAACACGTAATGTTCAAACCATTATGTTTGAAATTACAAAACTTCGACTATAGATAAAAAAAAAATAAATAAAAAACAACGAAAAACAAAATAAACTGTTTTAAGCAGGGGGCAAGCCCCCTTGCACCCCACACCCCCCACTACTTAACTATACCAACTCCGAGATCGCACTCCATTGAACAAAATGGAAACCTCTGCTTATGGAGATTTGCATTGAAACACTCAAACTTTTACAAATTCGAACTTATAGTCTTCGACCATATGAGGTTCGAACTTGTAAAAGTTTGACTATGTGATAGGAACCCCAAAAATATACCATAATATCATGATTTTCCTTTTCTGCTCCAGGTAACCTAAATTCAGAAAAAAAAATGAAGTGTTCTACATAATATATGTATTAGCTTACTATTACACATTTATTTTGTTTTGTATACTGTACATTTATATTTCAAACATTTTGTATTCATTTTTTATATTCTGATACTTGTTTTCAAATAGTCAGTGTTAGCATTTACTTTGTTATTATAAGAATATGTGTTTCTTAGGCTTACACTCCTAGCTAGTTTGATAAAACTCCAAGAGGATCAGTTTTCTACCCCTATTAACAATAAATTAAATGTAATTAATCATTTAAGACAACATGAAATTAGTGTGAGATAAATTTCATGAAGTTACTTAGATACTACTTTTGCTTGAGAATACACTGTGAGCATCCAGGACTTTCAAAATGTGAACATTTAATAGTACGTGACAGAAGTGTACACACAATGAATCTTTGCACTCCTACTCACTGTAATAGTGCATTTTCCTATGTCTGTGTTGCATATTTTAACAAGGTAATTAACAGGCATATAGCTTCAGGGCCCCCTATATGCCCATACACATTGTGCTACTCTAATAATGCAGGTAGGAGATAATATGATACATGCGGTGGCCTAAAAAACAGAAAAGTCCCTCATGTGAAACTATAAAATCAATAACCTATATAAGGGGATAAAAGCAATATATCACCTTTAAGAACCAAACTAATTCTGTGAAGAATATCCTGCCTGACAAAAGTAGGAAAAAATCTTACTAAGTTATTCGGTCAGCCAAATTTCAAGCAGAAAAGTAAACTAGAATGAAAAAAAAAACATGACAGTAACAATGTAATGTAATTGAATTACAGGAAAATAGTGACTGCTGTATACTTTCTATACGGGATGTTGCTACTAACTCAGCTTCAGTTAGCTACAGACACCTCTTTGCCAATGTTTAACACCTTTATTGAATTATCACCCAAGACATTGGCATTGTACATTTATATAAACAAAAACAAACCATAGTAATATGTTCCAAGTAGTATATGTGTATGTATATATATATATATATATATATATATATATATATATATATATATCTGTGTGTGTGTGTATTTGTATTACTATCATCAATCCAGCATTAAATAAATTGCTTAGTTCCTGCCTTCCTTTAAATCTCACTCTTCCTCCAAAACATTATTCTGCATGTATTGTTATTGTTCCCACAGCTTCCATTTTTGTATGTAATTTGCTCCTCCCTTTTTATAGATCCCAGTTCCAGTTGTTTTATCTCTGTTACAATAGTCAGTAGTTCAAATATAGTTTGGTTAGACTTTGAGTTCCATTTTCTAGCAATGGCTTTTTTGGCAGCCAGTAGAATTAAATTTAACAAGGCAGTACTCTGTCTAGACAATCCAGATCTTGTATTCCAGTTCAAAATAATAACTTCCTTAGTTATACACACTTGCTCACCTAATATTACTGTCAGAGTACTCTGCAGGCAATTTTTGAAGTGTGCCAGCTCATTACACACCCAAAACATATGCTCCCAGTTATCCCTATCACACCTCCAGTATTTGCCATCTAATTGTTCTCTGGAGTCTGCTTGGAGTATAAAAATATATATGCAAACACTTCCAAGCAAAAATCTTTAATCTTCAAGACTTTATTGAATACTTGACAGCCATACATATGTCCTCCCATTATTTCCTTGTGAATTGCTTATTTAGTCTCTCTTCTCTATAGTTATTGTGCAATATTTTACATGTCCTACTAATTATCCCTTTTTAACCAAAGCTTCTGTTCTAGATGTAACTAAAAACTCTACCATTGCAGGTCTTTCACTTAGGATTTCCCTATCCCTTTCTGTATGGCTATACTCTGATATCAATCCCTGATAGGAAAGGCAGTCTGCAGCCTGCAGTCCAAATGTCTTCTTTGCCTTTTCCCATTCTATCACTTTTACCTCTCTAGTTATTTGTTCCTAATGCCTTGGTTCCTTTGCATGTTTTCTTCAATGAATTCCAGCCCCCTTTTGCCTATTCTCTATACTCCTAATTGCAGTCATCTCCTTTCTCCATGTTCATGTTGGCTTACTTCTTAAAATACTGTCTGCTACTTTATGTATATAATATTTTGTATTGCTGTTATTCTCCTTAAGGATCTGCATCCAAAATCTCACTCTTCCCTTAATTATTGAATTTCTCCCTGTTGCATCATCATCCCTTTCCCATTTGAATCATAGCTTTCTGCATGTATTATGTATATGAGGCTCAACCATGTAGCTCAAAAATATCTCTTCAAGTTGGGTAATCCTAAACCACTTTGTTCTCTTCGAAGGACCAACTCATCCCACTTGACCTTTGCACTCTTCTACTCCCAGAAAAAAGCTCTGTGGTGCATGCAGTAACTGCATAAAAATGTAATAGCAATATAAATTATTGCACACAACTCCTCCTCTGGTTGATAAAAATGTCTTACCTGTATATAAAGGGACTAAAACACTGCTTGTATCTTAGTATTCATATCCATAAACAAGAGCTTCCAGTTCCTCAGTTTTTATATTATCTTCTGTTTAGTCTCTTCCCACATATTCTAAGCTGCCATAATAGAATGTTTTCTAATCCATACTCCTAAACACTTAATTTTGTATCCCCATAGATATGGATATTGCTGGACAAATTCATGTACGAGTTCATAGTTTCCAACTATAACCTTTATTTTACCTTAATTAATTACATATCTCAAAAAGACTTGAGACTGTTTCAAGATGTTCACAACAGTGGGATGTCATTTTCTGGCTTTATCTGGTACAAAATAATATTATCTGCAAATAAAGCCAACTTTTCTTGAATACCATATCAATTATATCCTTGAATTTCTGAGTCCCTTATATTCTTTGACAATGGATCTAAATATAAATAATAAGGGGGAAAAAAGGCACCCCCTGCCTGGTTCCTCTTTTCAAACACACATTATGACAGAGGAACCCTCTCATTTTAATTCTTGCTTTTGACTAGGGCATCAGGGAACTTTCCTTACCCTTTTCAATAGGTGCCGTGGGATCTTTTGCATCCACTTGAGCTACCACTAACTCAAGCAGATGGGACCTTGGTTTAACATCAGATCCCAAGGATGACACAATCAGGAGTGTGACACCTTCTCTTATGCTGCAGCAGTGCCAGCAATCAATCAACTTGGTGTGGAAATAGAACCCAAAGTCTTCTGCACCAAAAGGTGAGTGCGCTACCTGTTGCACAAGTGACACTGGCAAATCTATGACTTTGAGGCAGTCTGATAGGACAAGTTGCCTACACCATGTATTCTTTTTGTAAGGAACATCTGTGGATGCACCATTTGTTGCATATGCCTGGCCAGGTACATACTGAGGGGGGAATTGTAATCTATGATCACTCTAATGAGGGCAGAGTGCAATAGAACAATGACATCTTTGGACCTAGATGCCATACATTTGCTTATAGGTTCTACCATATAAAAATACTTCCTAACTACACTAAATACGTGATGGTCAAAGGCCAGGTCTCTGTCTACATGCATTCCTAAATCTCTGACCATTTGGTCTCGTTGCGGTGGTATATTATAAATGTGGTAATTTGTGGAGGTGGCCATCTTCTGAAAAAAACTACTATGCACTTCTTGGTATTGACTTTTAGACTGCAACTCTGGCATAAATTATTAGTTAATGTCAGGTCTTCTTGGAGGGAATTTGTGACTTAGGAGGGATTCAATAACTTTACCTAGTTTGCAATTGTCGGCAAATATGATCAATCAGGAACCTCTGATACTAGCCATGACTTCAGAGAAGTAGATTCCAAAAAGGAGCAGACCCAGCTCTGAGCCCTGGAGATTTCAATAGTGACCAGTCTTTTGTTGGAAGTAGATTAACCTTATCCTGATTTCCTGGATCCTAACTGTAAGTCAGTTGGCTATCCAGTAAGTAATGTATGAGTTTATAACTAATTTAATGAGCTTGTCTACAATGTCCAAGTGAGATATTGTGTCAACTGCATTGGCCAGGTCAAGGTAGGCAGTATGTACCATTTTGCCCTTTCTATTACTTTGGTGACGTTCTCAAAGAAGTCCACCAGGTTGAGTAGGTATGACCTGTCCTTAATGAAACCAAACAGAATTGGATCCAGTGTCTGTAGGACTCATGTGTCATAATTTAACAAATCCATGATCATTCTTTCCATGGCTTTACATATGAGACTTGTCAGGCTTATGGGTTGATAATTTCCCAGGTCCATGTATGGTCTGTTTTTGCTCAGAAGGATAAGCAGTTGTAATCCCCCATTCATTCAGCATAAAGGTTGTTTGGAGGTTATGTATGTATGGAGTGATTATAGTCATTCTGATAGGTTATCCTTCATGCTATTAAAGAGGCATCCAGGGATATTATCAGATCCCATCAATGCAGGATTTGTGGCTTTGGACTTGGTATCATTTTTGGAGAATTAATTGCTGAACCTGATCAGGGATGTACTATGCATGCAGTTTACTTGGACATCATGAAGATATCTGACACAGTCCTACATTACAGTATTACAGCCAAACTCATTCACCTAAGCATTAATGGTTGCATAACCTAATAGGTGAATAACTGGCTGAGGGGGAGAACACACCAGACAAGGATAGCCTTATCCATGCATAGAGATGCAATTAGTAAACTTTCTCAGGGTTTATTGCTGGGACTATACTGATTTGGCCTTTTTTTGTTGGATATAACTACAGGTAAAGAACTATGGTTAGGAAAACATTGATTTTTAACTAGGAAATATTTCCACAAAGGTGTGAAAATACTCAGAAAAAGTTTGAATACCATAAACACCTGGCAGAAACAGTAGCTTTATTCTTAAAAATTACAAATGGAGTGTCATCAAATTTTGGAAAATATATAAAATTTGAATAGAAACTTAACCAGCAGATACTAAATTCTGACTGTGAATTTAAAGCTATTGGTATCATTGTGGATGACAAACTTTTGATCATTCTATCGCAAGTGAAACCAGAAAAGCCTACTCTGTAACGACATCTGATAACACAGAAGGATAGTCTAATGCAGTTTAACAAAAGCTGCTAACAAAGAGAACAGAATGGCTGCAAAACATAAGCTATATGTAAATACTACAGGAAATGTCTTTATTTCCGGTCTGCTATAGACTTCTGAGAGGGGGATTTATGCTTATCATACAAAATCATGTATGATCTAATTCTATTTGAAAATCTATGCTTTCAATACATGATGAGCAGAGGCAATGCAACATCATGTAATCTACTGATAAAAGATAAACTACAGAAAAAATAGGACATAGTCATTACTGACTTCTGAAAGTTGGAATAAATTCATTACTCAGTCACTTAAAGACATGAATAAATTTCAACTCATTGTGAAGTTAAAGTTTTACCATCAGTTTAATAAATCACTAAGTAGTACATGAAAAATTAGAAATGCTAACTTAGAACAGAAGTCAATCTTTTATAAGGTCAGTATATCATAAGCTTGTCATCAAAACCTATGAACATATGAATAAATTCATGCACATCTATGGCCTTTTTTATCTGCACACAATATCTTCCATATTCTTCATCTCAGAGGCATCAAACACTATAAAACTAGAAAAAAAACAGTTTTACTATGGTGCAAATATATAACAACTTCAACCTCACCGGCCCTCTACAGGAGAAATCTTGATGAGTGGATGGGAAATAGAAAATTCACGCCAAGGATCACTCCACTGGCTTTACGACAGAGGCACTGGGAACTAAGGTCGGGTGGCATGATGCCAGTGTAACCCTATGGGCTAGGCTTGTAAAGGCTCCAGGGCCATTAGCCTAGTACACACCTATGAACCTATGTATAACACCACTACAGGATTCATAGTATGTCTCAATACCCAACTCTTTGATAAGATAACTGAGCAAACGTCCACAAAAGCAGAGATGGTAGGTGGATGAGTGACAGACCATTCCTGACAGTTGTGGAAACTCAGAGGTGAAGTGTTATTTAGTAAGGGGATGCAAAGAGCAAGGCACTCTGTACTGAGGTGCAATGGTTTTCATTTCCCATAGAAAATGATCATTGAAATGTTTCTGTTAACACCCTTGAAACAGCTGGGTTTGATTAACCCATCTGAGAGTAGATGTGCTCTGCAATGTAATGCCATATACCAGCTGTACAACCTGTACTCTGGCTTATTCATACTCAATCACCTCATGCTATAAAGCAGTAAAATGTAATACTAAGGTAAACATGTCCAAAACAACATGTGAACTGTGACGTCTGGAAATGAGATACAGGAGCAGCGTCTGACAGCTTCAGTATTACTCTTTTTATTAGTGTAACACACATTTAAATATTTGTGTACTATTTATGTTAAATCAGTACTCTGCTCAGTATTGTTTTCTTTATTTACATATTTATAAACGTAAATTAGACGGGACTGTCGGCACAAAGCAAACCAACATACAGACTGTACATGTAGGTAAAGAATTACATCTGTAATTTTGAGCTTGTCAGCTTTCTTCCAGTTGAAAATTATTTTTGCTGGAATTACCTGAAAAAAAAACACACTATTTAATATTGGTTTTGCCAAAGCTCCCTGTGATAAGATTTGAGCTAGCAGCTTATTCTATACATTAGTGTGATTGTGTTTCAAAAAAGGAAAGGGAAAAAAAGTGTATTTAAATCAGAAATGTAAGGTTGCATTTACTACAAGAAATGCAACCATAACTCTAGTCTCACTGCACATCTTATTTATTTATTTGGCATTTGTTTACTGGGAATGTCTGACTGGGCATGATTCCTGTTTTCAGTGGAGGCCTGGGGAGAAAAGCTCCAACAATCATAGTTCACTTAATAAACTACATAATATTATCACATGAAGTGCTTTAACAAATAATAGAATTGACATACAGGATAAATATTAAAAGCAATCCTAGGATACTGAACACTTAGTAAAGTATAATGAATAGTGACAATCAATGGTAAAGATGTTAAGCATTTTAAATATGGCAAAAGACTAAGGGAAAAAGAGATTTTGCAGGTGGGGGAGATTTGGAAATGGAGTTAAAGTAGGGAGATAATGGAGAAGTAACTAGTGCTTTGGCTAATAAAAGAAAGGAGGAAAGGTGTAGGAAGGAAGGAGAGAGAGAATGGAAAGAAAGGAAGAGAAGGAAGGAATAACGGAATTGCAAGCCTGGTGTAAGTCATGTACAGAACCAGGTGTTAAGGAGAAATCTCTTTAGAGATTGTTAGAATATGTGACTACATAGCATTGCTCTAATATCTGCAGGAATACTATTCAAGACCTTGGCTATTGAGTAGGGATATAGGCAGTGACTGACATATTTTTTTTTTTGATTTACTGATTTCAAGGAAGTGTTTCTCAGATGAGGGAAGAGGGTGATTATGGAGGTAATGGTTAAAAAATGGTGTTGGTTGTTGGGCAGGATGAGAATTTGTACACCATTTTGTGAGCAAGGGGGAGTTGGGTGAACTTGAGGTAGTGAAGTAACTCAAACCAGTATAAATATTTCAGGGCAGAGCAGTGGTGGGAGTTATATGACTGACTGGCTGCAAATCTAGCTACTTGTTATAGCAAAGCTCAAGTTTTGATCTTGGGGAGATCTGAATGTGGGTAAAAATGGATGAGGCATACAGTAGTGAAGGAAGGAGGTATGCATTGGCTACAGTAACTCTTGAGAAGTTGATAAGGAATCTTTTTGATCTATAGAACATGTCCAGTTTTTGGTGTATTGTTTTTATGCATTTCTGAATATTTAGATCAAATTTCAGTTGATCATCTATTATGACACCAAGTTACTTTGTGTGAGGTACAACTTCAGTTTCAGTATTGTTGAGATAGGATATTTTGAAGGTGTCTTTTATGTGTGTTTGGAATTTGGGGAGAAATAAGAGCAGTTTTATTTCATTTGGATTTAGGAAGAGATGATTGTCACTGAGCCTGTTTTCAATAGAGTTAAAAGCCTGCTGAGTGATGGGTTCTGACTGAGAAGGACTATTAGATAAGCAAGTGACAGTGGAGTCATCTGCATATTGTGTAAGTGGAGCTTGTTGGGGCGATGTATGTAAAGCATTTATAAACATGTTAAGAAGGTCAGGGCCAAGTACAGAGCCTTGTGAGACACATGTATTAACTGGGAGAAAAGATGAGCAAGTAAAGAGCCATTTAACTGATTGTAGCCGGTTAGATAGGTAGCTAGAGAACCAAGTGACTGCTTTACTGGAAAAGCCTAAAGCAGACATTTTTGAGGGTAATTTGGTATGTGAGACTGTACTGAAAGCTTTAGAGCAACCGAAAAAGAGGGAAGAAACTAAACTGGCGCTATCTCTGGCTTTAATGACGTGGTTCAAAAAGACAACAAGGGCAGTTGTTGTGTTATGATCTGGGTGAAAGCCATGTTGGGTAGAGGTTAATAGATTTTCTTGGAGTAAGATTTGTAAAAGTTGTTTATGAATATATTTTTCTATGATCTTGGAGAGAAGGATAAGATTGCAATTGGTCTGAAGTTTGTTATTTCAGTGGAGTTTACCCCTTTATGAAGATGAATGATGTAAACATTTTTCCAGAGAGATGGGGCATATGACTCACGACTGGATTGGGTGATCAAGATAGAGAATGGGTAGGCTATAGAGGGGGCAGCAGTTTTTAGATATTCATATGGGATATTATCTACAGAGGGTGAGCAGGACTTAAGTTTGTGTAATAATTTTTTTATATAGGAAGCAGAGACAGATTTTAAGTTGAAAATGGCATTGTTAAAGCTGTGAAGTTTGTCAGGGGTAATGGGATTCTGAAGGGAGTTTTGGGCAATGGTGGCTATTGAGTCTATAAATTGAAAGTTACATTTAGAAGCAGTTTCTAAGGGCAAGATGTCTGTACAAGGGTTATGGGTACTAGGACATCCAGGGTATAATATTTTCTTGATAGTAGACCAAAATTTTGGGGAGTAGTGTTTTTGGTTATCTGGTGGGTTAAAGTAATATTTCTTATCCGCAATAACTTTTTTTGCCATGTTTTGAAGTTGTTTGTAGGTCTGTAGGTGAGCTTGACATTTGTATTTTTGCCAGTTTCTCCAAGCGTTATCTCTGTCATACATTAATTGTTTACTGGAAGGGAATAGCCAGGGTGACTGGGTGAATTTAACTCTCTTTCTTCTTACAGGAGGAAGGCTACTGAGAATGTCAAGAAGTAGTGTATTACATTTTAGAACAGCATTATCCAGTGATAGGGAACAGAGGATGGACCGATTAATGTTAAGGATTTTGTTAAAGATCTTGGAATTTAAATTTGAGATGTTACGACACTCTATAAAGGTGCTGTTTGATATGGTGAGTTGTTAGTCTCTGAACATAGATGGAATGGTGATCACTGATGGAGTCTGGGGAGGGGGGTTGGGGAGTCATAAAGGTTTGGATTTGAGACTAGGATCCAGTCCAGAGTAGTGCCAGTGCTATTAACTTTGTTGGAGTGAGTATGGGAGGTTATGAGTTGTTTGAAAACATACAGATTGATACTAGAAGAAGGGTAGTCTGATGTGAAGGTTTGCCAGTTAATATTAACATCAACAAGAATTATTATTCTAGGAGAAAAAACAAATACCAGTGCAGGATGTCTTCCAGAATTGGGATGTTATATCCTGGAGGAATATATGGGGCAATTATACATAGTGTTTTATGCTCGTTTAAATTACAGTGAGAGACGAGGATCTCAGCAGAGAGGAATTTAGGTAGAGAAATAGAACAAGGAGAGACAGAGATATGGTTAGAGAACATAATTGCTACACCACTGCATTTTATATTTAATCTGTCAGGGTGGATGATAGTATAGACAGGGGATAGAATTTAGAGTTTTTTTATATATGGTTTGAGCCAAGTTTATGTAATCATAATAATGTTTTGGGAGTAATGAGTGATCTAGGAATGAAATTCAGAGATTTTGTTTACTATACTTTGAATATTAATTTATATGATTTTCAGATTTTTAGTAGATGTTGTTATAGTAGAAGAGAGAGCAGGTGGAGGAGAGAGGCAGTCAGGACCCAAGTTTGGGTGTTCATTGCCACATAATATGATCTTTTTACAGTATGCATATACTAGTGAGGGTTTAGGCATGTTAGTATTAAATTTAAATTTTACCTTATATGGGTTGGGAGAAGGGTTAAGAATTCTATATCTGAAAACAAGATTGGGGGTAAGCCAAATAACCTAGAAGCAACAGTGCTAGTAAACAGATGGTAAGTGACATAGGCAGTGTGAGTAAGAGTGGGGGATTGAGAAACAAGTTCAACAGGCATCATATACCATGTAAGGTATGATAGTAGTAGGATTAGATATGTGGAGAGAAAGATGAGGAGCATATCTGGTGTATTAGAAATAGGAGTCTTGAAGACAATGTTGGGGAATAGATGATATATCTATATAGAATTACATTATAGAAGGAACTAAAAAGAACAAAAAGAATAAAAAAAAATAAAAAGAATTAGGCAGGAATTTGAATAGGTATGTAGAATATGGAATGCTAAGAATGTGGAGAGAGAGAAGACTGAAAGGGGAAGAAAGAGGACACCTGTAGCGATATAACATATACAGGAAAATAAATGCTAAAGAGAATGGAGTACACTAGAAGGCAATACTGGATGTCTGAGATGGAGGCTGAGGAGTGCTGTGGAAGAGAGGTATAACTAGACAGGTGGAGCCTCAAGGGTGGACATATGGATAGTATGATTTGAGAAGTGGGTGTCCGTGACTGATGAGAAGTAGCAGAATGATAGGTTACTTGGATAGGAAGAGGAGGAATTATGCACAGGAAGAGGTGGATTTTGTGTAGCTATAAAACTAAGGATAGTGGGGGTGGGAGGGATTTGAAGGTAGGGGAGCGGAGTGAGAGTGAGCCCAAGCGAAGCTGGCTGCACCAGCTGAAATGGACAAGAAGTATGGAAGGGGAGAAAAAAAATATCTGTTGACTTACAGGTGAGCAAGGTAAGAAGCCTTATGTACTAGAGTAAAAATGTAATGTCACTAGAAAAGCTGTTAGGAGAAAGAGCGAGGTAACAAATAATAGCAGAAGGTGCAATGTTATAGAACTGTAGTAATTATATTGGAGGTTAGAAGAAAGAGTTTCAAAGCAGGGGGTTAACCAGGTGCAGGTGTAGTTAGTAGAAAAGCCTACATAAAGAGATACTAAGTACTGCAGTTTATTATTTTTGCTATGTTTCAATAAGGGAAAGGTCACTATTTACATGTTACAGACAGTGAATGCATTGGAAGTTATAGAGAAGACAGACAGATGTATACTGCAGCAAAGAACAAGTAAGGTAAAGTATGGTAAGGTAGGAAAAGTAGGGGGAGGACTTTTCCAGTGGGTATATAGAGTAGAATAGATAAGAAGGAGCGGAACTCAAGAGAAGGCCACAATTTCCAGTATAAAGAAAATTACCAGGGAACGTGTTAGTTCTAGCGTGAGTGTATGTTCTCTACAGAAAACCCTCACCTATTTATTACAGAGAAATAGGAAAGCTAAGTTAGATGTGACAGTAACTAACATACATTATTAATATGCCTTCCTCTTGTGGTCCTTATTAGGATTCTTATTAAGGTAAACCTCAGTCTTGGATGTTTGCTGGACAATGATGGTTTGATTGACACCAGTTCAATATAATAGTCGAGAGAAAGAGATAGTTAAAGTAAGAAAGAGAGGGTTTAGTGCATAGAAACACTGGAAAACAGGCACTGAAGGGAGGCAATTATATTGTCACATGTTCAAAATGATGACTAGAAGGAAGTGGAGTCTGTCACCACACACTAACACATCTGTACATGTAACCTCTTCCCAATCAGCAGTCAGCTAGCAATGTTACAAGTGGCCAAATGTAACCTGAACTGTTTGATTCTAATAATGGAGCCGAGGGCTGCTATTCTGAATTAGAGCATGGCAGTACACCTGTCCAGTCCAGCACCTGGAATAAACATTTAGTCGAGAAGTTGAAGTATAAGATATAAGTTATTATGGCTGAACCTTTACATGGAATAGGTTACTTACTGAACAAGTCCCCTTGAAGAGCGCTTTTACTATAACTAACAATCCGAGGGAGTGTCAGTCTTTCCCATTATCTTATTTTTCCTAAAGTAGTAAAATATGCTGGGCAGGGTTTCATGTTTGTTTGCTATGTCTACTTCAATTTATATCACAGAAGATGAAGCGATACCACATTTCCCAGAAGGGCTTCATCCCCACTGAATGGTTAGTATTAATCCCATTATGTGCTACACTTTAACCTTATAATGAAGTGTAGGCCTAGATTTAACATCACTAAAGGCACTAGACAAGGATACTCTCCTCAATGTTATTCATTTTAGTGGTCTATTCCTGGATCATATGTTAAAAGTTCACTTTATGGCATATCCATCCCTAAGTCTCACAAACTGTCTCATCATGGTTTGGAGGCAACTACATACTCAAGTTTGTTGACTCCTATAGTATGTCTTACTCAAGTAATGGAGTCCATCAAAACATTTTCTATGAGGTCTGGCCTTTTTTGTGAATTTCAATAAGAGTTTACTTTCCACACAGAACTGGCAGTCCCTCAAAAGATGCTAGACTTTGTTTTTTTTATATTATGACAGAAGCTATGAACCTGGGGAGCCATTTAACATTAGACATGCCTAAAATACTTCATGTTAGTAGGAAGACATTTCTAGAGGAAATAAGGCAAAAGCTAAAATCCTGAAGAATCTCTTCTCCAGTTTTTAAGTTGTTGAAATGTTTATGATATTGAGAGTGATATTTGTTTGTAATTATTGACAATAAAAATAATATTTTTGAATACATTAAGCAACTGGAGAGGTGATGTGTAATTTTATTTGGCAAGGTAAATTCCCTAGAGTTAGTACAAAAATATTTGCATTCACATCAAAGAGTAGCCTTTGCCTTCCTACTTCTAGCATGATAGTATTGCTACAGCAGAGTGGCAATATATAATTAAGAGCAGCTGGGAAAGCAGGGTGGTTCTCTATGGAAACTCTGATAATCATTAGCAATCCCTGCAATGTAAACAAGATACCTCCACACAAGGTCTGGGATACAGGCAACATGGACATTTGGTTTAAATTGTTAGTGTGTAATACTTAAAAAAAAAAAAAAAAAAAAAAACAGATCAACTATTTAATTTTTATGTAAGACTGAATGATTTGGGACAGCCCACCATTTGTACATAAGATAATACAGTGAAACTTGAACATAAACAATTGGTCTTTAGCTGGGATATTTTGGATCACACTACTAATGCCTATAAAGGCTGTATCTGGCATTTTTGACAAAGCAATTACTCTCAACATTCACTGGTGGCAATACGTACAGTTCAAATCCATCTTTGCATGACTACAATGAATTTTAGTCATTTAGCATATGAGACTCAGAATGGGGAAGCACAAAATTTGGGCTGCTTAAAATCAAGTTGAAGCAGATTTATTCAGAATTGCTGAGTGGGGAGACAGGCGATGTTACACATAAATGAACAGATTTGCTTCAAAATGAAATACTAAAATTAATATAGAGACACCTTTTGTCACTTATCTCTGATCACTGACTCCCTACATAACTGCATTTCATATGCATAATGTTGATTTATATTAGAAAATATTTCCCCATGGTTTTTAAAGCTGGGAAGTGCAGAGTGACAGATAATTACTGGAGATGTGGGACAGGGTGTCTGATGGTTTATATATTGTGTAGCTGTGTCGGCAGACAATTGTACTCTGAGAACAACCTTTTTGCCTATTGAGTATACTTCCCTTTTGAAAATCAAATGGAAAAGCGAGTCCATAGCAGTACTAGAGCAATGACAGTGACACCCATTGCTTCCATGTATTGTCTGAAGAAGCTTATTAAGCGAAAGCGCTTACTTTTATGTCTGGACACCTTTGAATAAATTTTATTTGGTTTACCTTGGAATTTCTGGATTATCTTGGACTAACTTTACGTGAACTGTGACTATATGAACTTTATTTTGCTTCGCTCTATCCCATATTTATGACTTTTGCTTTATTTTTAATAAACTGATATGCAAATAGAAATCTAGTCTTCTTATGTCATTTGGTCACATAATGCTTTATTTGTCCTTAAATCAGTTACTTTGCCAACTAATCAGTCTTTTTTTTCAGCTGCATAATGTCTTTATTTCATTTTACAACCAGCTCACTAAGTCTACTGAATATTGCGTTTCGTGAACTAATTAAGGACACTGAAGCCTCTTAGATTACGGCATACCCAGGTGCTTCTGCTGATTTAGATTCACTGGAATATTCTGAATCAAATGAACCAAGAAATCATATATATTAAGGAGCAGTCAGCTAAGTCCTCAGATGTAGGAAAGCTGGTCTGAGTAGGAGGAACCCAACAAGTTCTTGATGGCTTTAATACTTTAAAGGAATATTGTTTGAAAGCCACTTTTAGTAATCCATTAAATTTGCAATTTTCCTCACTTTTGTGCAACTGTGGAGTTGGCATATATAAGGGCACGTGGGGATCTCCTTTCACATGGGGATAGTTTAGGGACTTTCCTACCTCCAAAAAAGTATTTTCGGAGTCAGTGAAAGAAGCTTTAAGAGAGATTTTGCACTGAAATGTCTACCAAAGAAATCTAGTTTGGTCTCTCATCACAAATCCTGAGTAGGATATCAGAAAGCAAGATAATGGAATTTCTAGCAGATTAGTGGGGTGAGAGAGAAGAGTTCTGCCTCAATTTATACTTAGTTCAGACTAAAGCCTGATTGTCGCTAACAGATTAGCTAAATGAAACCAAGAACTGGGCTGGGGGGTCACCAGGATTATATCAAGTTGGTTCAGAAGAGAAATGCCAATGTGTCAGAGGGAAGTAGGCCAACAGGAGCTCACCTCCTCAACAAATTAGTGAGAACAGTTGAGGTGACAGCATGTCCTACTGGGGAGTTGCTGATGCTGCAGACCCTTAACATCTGGCTTTGTTCTGGGCTATTTGGGACTGGTGAGCTCTTATGGACTACCTCAGATTAAAGCAGGAAAAAGGACCCTCTTTTAGTAGTTTCCTCAGATGTGAATGAGTGGACTATGGGGAGTGCAGTGTTAATAAATGATCTTTAAACCAATTTGTAGTGATCAACACAAACTTCACATCTACCAAGTTTAGGAAAATCTCTGGGTTGTTTGTTTTATTATTTGGACATCTAGCATTAAGAAGAACTATTTTCAAGTTGTTTGACTCCTTAGATATCATTTTTGAATATCCATCACTTTTACTTTACCCAAATAGGGTACCAATAGAAAATTAAATTCAGAATGAATGCTTGCTGAGCAGTGAGCTGAAAACCATCACCTCCAACACAGGCTGGGGTACCAGACATCCTTTACAATGTAGACACAAACATAACCCCCCTCAAGGATAGGCACCAACTACATGTCCAATTTACAAACCCAATTATTTTGGCCCTATAATGCGGTGTCACATTAGATAAGGATAAGATCTTATTTGAAAAGTCTCTTTCCTGCTTCAGACAGGGATGGGGACAGTACAGCCATGTCATGCTTCATCTCCATCAGAGTGGAACAGCCTACATCATTCACCCCAACATGGACTATGGCCTTGCATGCTTTTTGCTGATCTTGACACATCCTCTATACATTTCCCCTCAGGAAGACAGATCATGGTCACTTCTTAATCTGATTGGGTGACTGCACTACCTGGCGGTATGATTGTTGAATTATCTACTACAGCTTTTTTATCAGTTGGAGTAGGCTGCTTTGTTAACCATAAGAGTCCTCAGACTCTCGGTATTGACTGGCTGGAAATGTTAGCCGAATCTGTTTGTGTCTGAATGTGTATGAGGCAATGGATTACCATGCTTGGAGGGCTCATTGGAGGGATTTTTCTAAAATTCTCATCATAGACTTTAGGAGTTTGCTTATGAGTTACAAATATGACAAGAGTTTTACCTAATGCTGTGTAATACCTAAAACTTAATTCTATATGTGAGAGAGTGTAAGCCTATGTCAGCTGTTACACTTCTATGGTAGACCATCTGCCAACAGTTCAGAGAAAGTTGGGCTTGTAGAGTGCCTACATCCTTCTGATCCTTTGGTATCTGTGGGGACACTTGAGAACCTGCCACTCTGGACATAACTCTCTGAAGTGAACACGTCATTCAGGCACTAGATCAGCAGACCAAACCTCCTTCTTTTACAGGGGAAGTCAGAACTGGACTTGTAACAAGCTTCCTCACCCTCCTAAAAGACAGTGGAAAACAGTGGCAAGACCTTAAAAAGTACAAAACTAAAGAAAAAGCCAGATGAAGAGATGACCATGGTTGCTGATACTGACTGTGGAAAGGGCTTTCATTCACATGTTTGGAATACTTTTGCCATTTTTGTGCAGATAAAGGAGCACATGACATGCACTGAAGTACTTCACTTATTTTGAATACAAGATAGAATTCTTAGCCCTGAAACTTATTTTTATAGAATTGTATTTCCTGAAATCCTAAAGTCTATTAGTCCTTTCTATCGCAAAACTCCAGTGTGTGTTAGCAATGCAATAGTGTAGTTTCTGTAACCGCCCATGTGTTTATTAGCTTAACAATGCGGGACAAGGGAAATAGTCTCCTCAACCACTTATTAGCACAGAACCTCACTAAACATGAGGATTCAGCCAGCCTTGACTCCTAAATAATTAAACTGCTTTGGGTCTTAATTTAATGTAACCAGCCCTGCCTCCTGAATACTTTCTGAATGAAATAAAATAGTCATATTCTCCCTGTACTAGCCTTTCACCTCACTAAGTACGAGGATTTAAACAACCCAATACATTTGATGTTTCTTATTGTACAGCTCAAAATATTTTCAAACCAAATTCATATTAATGATTGATAATATTAATTTTAGGGGGTCCTATTAAGGTAAAAGTGGAATCACTTAGTAACAGATGCATGCTAGCAGATTATTCCCGCAATTTCTGTATCTCTAGTCTCCTGTAAAACTGAGACCTAGCAAGCACATAGACAAATGAGCAGTTAGATGAGAGGAACCACAGTGTTTGGTTCTCCCAGAATTTGATTAATGTCCCTTAGTCTACTGTTGCTGACTCACGAGGATATATCCTTTTTGTGCTATCCAATACAGTATTAGTTGGCCTAATCTAAGCAAAATTGCTCCATTATAAAGTTTTTATTGCTCCATTTTAAGTTTTATCTAACTACTGCCTACCTGGACAACCCCCCTTAGCATAAACGGAAATGTGGCACTGGAAAGAAACACAAACTAGGGTTTGCCTATTTGAATCAGGAATAAGATTCTTTTGCTCACAATAGGTGGTTACAATGATTTGAGCCTGCTTTTTTGTGCTTAAAGTATGTCATGCTTTTGAATCTAGTACAAGTAAACCTGTGGCATTGGAAGATAACTCAAATAAGTGCTCACTAAATAACCTGTTGAATAGAAATAAATCATAACTAGCATATTTTATACTGTTACTGTTTAACCCGATGAGCCTTAATTCAATTGTGTAATCTGTGGAAATGCTAACTAATCTATAAATGCAAGCTATTTACATAGGCTGAAGCCTAATTTAATAGCTATTGGTTGCAAACTGTGAGCATTACTATGCAGCTTCACAAGTTTTAGCTACATTGTTTACTCTAAAAAGTTACTGTGATACTGTTCAGCACATAATTCACTTGATGCTTATGTGTTTTGAATTACACTGTTGTTTAACCTATACTTCTCTGCTAATTACACCCTCTCTCTTTTTACAATACTTTATATCTTCTCCAGCCTTATACCCTTCTTGCCTAAATATTTTTTGCCTAGCAACCATCCCCTGTTGGACTACTAAGAACATAAATATCTACCAAACCTTGTTTTGCCTCATCCCCAACTGGAAAAAGTCAAACTACTCCTAGAGCTGAACTCATTAAAGAATGTATGTGTAAATGATGTTCTACCTCCTGTAATTTTATATTATATTGCTCAATTACTTGTTAGGTGGCTAGTAAATGCTCCCTGCCAAGACAGCCAGCAGCCTACCTTTCTTCTTTGTACCCCCCCATACCTGCCTTATCCCAACCTCTTAACTTAAACTCTTAGTCTCCCTTCTGTTTTCTTACCTTCCAGCCTCCCACAGTGGTTCCACTTTCTGCTACTACAGGATTTGACCACTAGATGATAGCCTTTACCCACCTTTAACCATCTTTCCTCTCTATTTTTCTCACTCTTACTATAATATAAATGTCATTTTTCTTTCACTCCTTCATATACTCCTTCTATTAGTCCCAATCACTCAGAAGGTCTCTAATCCTTTCCCATATAACACTACCATAAATGCCCCTCTTACTCCCCTTGCTTACCTTCCTCTTAACTTCCCCTGAACATACCTTCCACTACACTGATTGTTTTTCTCACTGTCCGGATTTTTCATTCATTTGGCTCTATCTGCTCCGTTCACCCTGCAAGCTCACTCTGCCCCCCTACCCTACCCCTAATTCCCACCCACCCCACTATCTCTACATTTATACTTAAACCACGCCCACCACTTCCACCATCTAATCCATGTTACCCACCCCATCCCTATTAATCCCCTCCCATACTCCACTCCCTAAAAGTAACCCACCCATTAGTTATCTGATATACTACAAACTTAAACCGAATATTAAACTCCCAAAATACAAACAACTAAATTGCAACTTAACTTCTGTTCACCCTCATTCAAACTATAACCATGTCCCACAAAATCCAATCCACATTAACACAAATAATACTTGTAAGAACCTTATTTTATCTAAACTATCTAACCCAACCAAACAACATAACTAATTCCCCCCCAATTTTATACCACTACCCTTTCCTTCATAAAAGATACAGACAATTCTACCTATATATCCCCTTGTCTCTTCCCCTCAACACCACCACCATGCTCTTCCCATACAGAGTTCTAACTAAAAACACTACTCCCAATCATACTTGCCAAATAACCTCAAAACTTAACTGTTCTAAGTACCCCTACCTAAGAAAATATCTCCCCTTCATCTTATATCTATCCTCCTCTCTGGTGACATCCAGCCAAACCCTGGTCCCTTCTCCACTCCAGACCTAACCTCCCAACCTTATTCCCCTCATGCAACTGGTAAATCCCTCCAATTCTCAGCCTTAAATACTCAGAGCCTCTGTAACAAAATTCCAAACCATCACACCTGGCTTCTACATAACCAGCCAGACATTCTCTCCATCTCAGAAACCTGGCTCAAGCCCCATATAAAAGACTCTGAACTAATACCACCAAACTACCGCATTCTAAGAAATGATCGAACACAAAAAAGGGGGTGGAGTAGCACTGTTACACACTCTATCCCTGCTAGTGACCCCATATACCAACCCCTTCTCCAAATTTGGTAAGACAGAGACAATACCAGACCTACTCCACCTAAGCAAGCATAAACTCATATTTATCATCTCCCTCTATATCCCCCCGGTTATAATGTTTCATGTCTTGAAGACATTCTCTCCTGGCTCTCCTCTAATATCACTCATGAAACAATAATCCTGGGTGCATTAACATAAACTGGGCAACAATTTAATCTTCCACTAACTCACTCAATATTAACTTGTATAACTTCACACAATTAATCAATACCATTACAAGACCTTCAAAGAACTCCACTACTGGAAGTACAATAGACTGGATTCTAGTATCCCATCCTCACTATATATCAGACAGTGGTATTCTTCCAGACCCATTAGCTGACCATTTCCCATGGTCTCCCCTCTTCTATGCAACTAACTCACAACTATATATCATCTTGCTGCTTAAAAACCTCAATCCTGAAACTTTCATAAACACACTAAAAAACACCAACTGGAATCCATTAAAAACCCTACCCCTAGATAATGCTCTTTCCTACTTTAACACTACTTTCATAAACCTACTCAACTCCCTTGCCCCCCTAAAAACTAAATGCATAAAAAGCAACCCTGTACCCTGGTTAACTAAAAACACTTTTGTTACCATGCGACTTTGCAACAAAGCATGGGCACAATACCAAAAAAATAAAACCTCCATTACCCTCACTGAATATAAAGCACTACGCAATAAAGTAAAAAAAAACTCATTGCCTCTGACTGAAAAGCATATTTTTCTACCCTCCAGACTAACCACAATACCAATGCCAAACAATTTTGGAAAGGAATCTCATCCCTCCTTAACCCTGGAAAAACAGAAAACCCTTGCCCTTACCCAGATGCATCTGACATGGACTTAGCAACCCATTTTAACACCTTTTTCATTGTCTCCATCAACAAGCTAACATTATCCTTCTAAAATAACTCTGTAGCTCCTCCTAAGCCTGCTCGCAACCCCTTCCTCCCCTAACATCCCATACCCCCAACCCCCTCCTTTTTCCATCAATCCCATCTTCATATCTACCATAAAAAAACTTCTCCAAAAAATAAAATCTGGTTCCAATGCCCCTGACAAAATCCCCTCCCATTTCCTAAAGGTAGCTGCAGCAACTGCCCTCCCCATCACCATACTAATCAATCAGTCTATCTTAGAATGCCAGGTCCCCCAGCTTTGGAAAAAGGCCTTTATTATTCCTCTCCACAAAGGTAGCAATAGCAATGACATCCCAAACTTTCGACCTATCGCCATCCTATCCCTTATTTCTAAGCTACTTGAAAAGTGTGTCCACCGACAATTCTTACCCTATCTCATCAATAATCAGCTACTTACCCCAACACAACGTGGCTTTAGACCAGGTCATAGTACCTCCATCGCCCTCTTCTCCTTCCTAGAAACAATCAACAAAGCATGTGATTCTGGCCACTTCATATCCACTCTTTTCCTTGACCTCCCTAAGGCATTTGACACCATTTCCCACAACCTACTTTTTACCAAACTCTCTAAACCTAACCTATCCCCTTCCTCTACCCAGTGGTTCTCAAGCTATCCCACAAACAGGCAACAAGCATTTAAATGGAAAAAAAGCTACCTCACCCTTCCTCAGTACATCCACAGGCATCCCCCAAGGTTCCATTCTAGGCCCTCTATTATTCAATATATTCATAAACAACTTCTACCAAGCCATTCCAAATTCCAGCCTCATTCAACATGCCAGTGATTCTACTATAATTTGTTTCTCCCCTTCCATCACAACTCTCAACAACCTAATACAATCCACATTCTCTTCCACTGAACAGTGTATGTTAGACAACCATCTAGCCCTTAATGCAACCAAAACAAAACTTATGCTATTCAATGCTTCCAAATCCTCTTACCTAGACAAACAACCCTTCGTAATTACCAGCAAAAATAATACCCCCTTTGAACTAGTCTTTGTCACAAAACTACTAGGAGTTATCAACAATAAACTAAAATTTGACAAGCATCTACAAGCAAATATCAAAAAAACACACAAAAAATAGGTGTGCTTTACCATCACAGTCGTTTTATCTCTCCCAAAAAACAGGACTACATTAGCCAATATATGCCTCATTCCATCCTTATTATATGGTGTGTCTATCCTAACCATCCTGCAATCTTCACTCAAAACAAAACTCTCATCTTGTTATAACAAAATATCCAAATTTACAGCAGGTCATAGAGCCTCTTCCCACCACTGTAATTCCCTTCACCAACTAAATTGGTTAGAATAACCAAACTTCCTCACATATACCCAAGCTCATCCAAGCACACAAACTCATTCATAACCTATCTCTCTGCCCCTCCCTAGTCAATACCTTTGATATGCATAAACCAGATAGACTGCTAAGATCCAATTCCCAAAACCTAATTAAATTGCTTAAACCAACACGTCCAGCTGGGAATCCCTGGATGTCCTTCTCTCTAGCACACCTCTGGAACTCTCTTCTTTCCTCGATCCGCACCACCAATGGTCTCTCTTTGTTCAAACCCTCACTGCACTCTCAACTTACTTCACAATGGATATACTCTTGCTCCCAGCCTCCCACCCAACCTAAATCTGACCAGACTTTCTTCCTAACTTTCCAAACTTATTTGTTACTTATCACATACTAAATTCCTACATCCCTGGTGATGTATTTGACCAACAAGTAAAAATGGCAATTTCCTAAAAAAAAAAAAAATAAAATACTGCTTAACTTTATAAATGAAAATATCTCTTTTTTTTCTTTTTAGGTAACATGTATTTGAAATGTGTGCTATGATTTGTACTTATTCTGTACCATGTATATAACATTTACTTAACATGTATACTATGGATTTCTGCTATTTCTATACTATATACTTGTATTTTTCTGGGGCTTTTCTCCCCAGGACTCCATTGAAAACAGGCGCCTTGTGGCCCAATGGACTATCCTGGAAAACAATCTGCAAATAAATAAATAAGTAAATTATTATCATTGTTAAGTCTCTATGGCCATTTGCTTCTATCTTTAGAGCAACCAAACATATCTTCCTATCCTGGAGTACACAAATGTGCTTTTTTGCACTGTATAAAGTAAATTTCATCACCAGAAGGCAGTTTCAAATTATAAATACTTGAAAATAAAAATAGGCAACAAAAACAAGTCACCCAAATAACCTAGTAATATTATTTTAATAGCAGGCTAGCAATTTTAGAATTCAAAGTAATTTTATATGATTATTTTTTGCCTGCACACCTCTACTGGTAGTCTCTGTTTCCAGAATCATGATTATTCATCAAAGGTTTCTTCTTCGACACATAAAGTAATAAAATATAAGCAAGAAATAGCTGAATGCTACATTCAGTGAATGCAATTTCAAGCTTTTTTTGAAGGGGAGGCAAGGGCCACTGTACTCCTCATGTGGGGGAAATTCCACCCTGCTGACTTATATGTAAAAACTCCATGGTCACACAACAGTGTAGGAAAATGCACCACCAAATGTTTGCTGAAAGTGGTTTCAGAGATAAAGATGTTGCACTCTTGTCAGTTGGACAAACAGCGCTTGGCAAAAACATATGTTCCCATCTTCTCACACCTTTCCTCAAATCTTGTTAGCTAAAGGATATCATAGTAAGGCTGGCCATTAAGTGAATATCTTCAAGTTTAAAAGTGACAATTGTTTAGAAGCATGTCACAGGGTTGTGATGAATACACTCTAATGACACTTTCAGTTGCAGCCATTTGTACATAATGGACATGGTGTAGCTACCCCTGTTTATGTACATACAGTGTTTGATACAATGCAATTTTGTTTTCTACTTTTGCTTAATTTCATTTCATAGTGAAAAAAGAACAATCCTTTGTCCTTATAAAATGTTAATTTAAAGTATATAGCATCATTTAATAAAAGGTATGGAGAGTCATTAGGTAAACTTGGAGAAATGGTTTGGCCTAAATAGGAAAAAGGGGCACAAGCTCTCTCTCAGTTGTTGCTTTCCCAAACTCTTGCTTGGCAGTGGCTTCATTACTCTATATCACTTATTCGTATACACAAGAAGTAGTTTTGCTTTACTGTTTTTAAACACCTTTATTAAATTATCACTTAAGACATAGTCACATATAAATTAATAAAAAGCAAGCCGTAATAACATTTTTTCATATTCAAGCATTATACATTTTCTTTCTTTGTTTTTAACAATTATTCACTTCAACATATATTACATTGCTAATGTTGCATATTGCTTGGTATTTATCTTGTTAGGTTGTATATTATTACTTACATTGTTGTATTGTGGTGAATTAACCATTTCCTGACTAAGCTTTCTGTGATTCATCATATTTTAATCTAGCAGTTTATTTATTTATTTATTTATTTATTTATTTTTTACTTTTACTTAGGTAAAAGTTTAGTTTTACTAATTTGTATAGTTCTTCTAAACAATGGATGTCTTTGCTTCCTGATCAAACAAACAACCGATAAAGCAAAAAAATCAAAATGTTTGATGGTATATTACTGAAGACTACTAAAGGAATACGTGGTAGAGTGGTAGCATTGTTGTCTCACAGCAAGAGGTTCTCCTGTTCGATTCTCGGCTGGAGTGCCTTCTGTGTGGAGTTTGCATGTCCTCCCTGCGGTCGAGTGGCCTCCGAAAGACATGCGTGAATGAGCGTGACTTCGCTGAAGGTTGGGCATCGGGCTGGCAACTCGGCACCATAAAAAAAAAAAAATCGACTGCCAATCATTAGCGGATGGGAGTTCCGCTGTGGTGACCCCTAACTGGGAAAAGCCGAAAAGACAAACAACAAAAACTAAAGGAATACACGCATCATAAATCATAGTATAATGAGCACACTGTTTGTAAAAACAGCTTAACTTAGTTTTGGTTAATCTGGTATTTAGTATAGTTGAACCTGTGGTTGCATTAAAACAATTTTATAAGCTTTAAGGTTTGTGACTTAGTTGTAACTCCTGTTGTCTGATGATACTGCAGCTATGCATAGCTGGTATGTTATCCTTGCAATGGAATTCTCATTTAAAATGGTAATATGAATATAAGAGCCAGCATTTGTTTCCTGTATGCAGATAATACTGACAACAAGGTAGCACTTAATATCAGGACAACCTATCCCTCATGTCTGTCACTATTACAGTAAGGCTATACCTTGTCTAGTATATATTTTGGCCTATGGTGCTGAATACAGTGGTCTTATGTACTGTTCTAGGATGGAGTTGTGTCACCAACATTTCCTAAAGTGTCCGCTGATGCTGGCAGCATGGATGGCTGCTTTACCCTGTAAATACCTTCTGGTCCTGACAGCCTGGATGAGCTCTTTGGGGAGTGCATATATACCATGTACGTAGCTAGTACAGCTGCTGTATACATTCCTGTACCTATCCCTACATCTTTTGTATGGTATTCCTCCATAATTGCCCCTACAATTATAGTATGGTATAACTAGGCCCCCCTTTATCTGTAGCTGACCTCTTATCACTTCTAGTAGTATGTAGTCTGTAGCTCAGTGTCACATGTTCACTGGTATCTGCATTACTAGTGGACAAAGTGGACGACAGAAGCTGGACAGTTTCAGCCGTGTGGAAAATAATTCCCCTGCTATGGGCACTTAAGACACATGGATGACATCTGTTGGGGGAGGTGCTGACCAGCCTTTATGGGACCATCTGTAGCACACAATTGTCTATGATGTAAATGCCATGGTGGGACTATAAGCATACATTCCATCAGTGTCATAAGCATGTTACAGACATGCTGTGCTATGCAAAGCTTAAGGCACATTCCACAGCAGCTGAGACACTGGTAATGAGGGTACCTGGGAGAAGAAGTTCCTTGTGTCTCTGCAGGGGGACAATAGTTCTGTGATAATGTCTGAAGGAATGGGAAATCACTTGAAATTGGTCCAATGGATCCACTACCATGTATCTCAGTGGCTAATACCACAGGTTATTACCATGTTCAGAAGATTATAGCACAGTAACACTGCACAAAGAGACTGTAGGATGATTACAGCATATGTTGTCTAAATTGTGTTATAACCTCATCAGATATTCATCCACATCAGGATGGCAGTTGAGATTGCATGGTGCATCTTGCACAGACACCCTTAGCATATAGGGGCATGACTTTAGTACAGGTATATATGTTCATACTGGTATGTTATTTTGTGTATTCATAGGGCAGACCACTTCTACAGTGACATCTGGAGATGCTGGGGCAGGAAATTAAGCTGAGGTTGATTCCTATGGCTCCAAACACCAGCAATGCTCCTCCTGTGGCTTCAGCAGTGGATAAGTGAACTGTATCTGAAATGGATATAACATTATTTTGCAGCCACTCATGGGTGCTCACAATCCATCATGGTTGCAGTCAGGATCAATCAACAGATGTGCTGCAGTACTATCTAGGCAGAATCTGTTCCGACCCAGTCCAGCGTGTGGCATCCATGTGAATATGGCTTCCAGGGACACAGTACCAATTGGTCTTACAAGGTCTGTAGTGGCACATACAATTTCTATCTCCACCTTCATGTGATGGATTGCTAGTGCCACTATCACTCCTCACACTGGCATGATTGTTCAAGGTAAGTTTAGGGTACATACAAGGAGTAAAAATGTGTGGGTCTGTCACAGGGTACACAGTCTTCAATTGCATCTGAATGTGTACCACACTTCACTACCCTTCTTCATGGGCAACCACAACACTCAGCCTCCTTTGGCAGGACACCTCATGAGTGGATCTCATCTAGATCATGGTCCAATAGTCACATGCCCATCCCTATTAGGGGATACCCAAGCTCTAGTGCATTGCAGGAAGACAGCATAGTGCCACCTCCATCCCATTACTTGAACAAACTGTTTAACACAAAAAGTACCCACCATCTTCAGACTTCTGTCTCTGCATCTCATGGTCACATAGATTTACTCCTATCCATTGCAGGAGAAAATTATCTAGGACACAGAATACGTGTTACCTCAAAATCCCCATGTCTTCCTCTTGTGATATACCACCCGCTCATCCATTGTGTGTAGACACTGTGGCTCTAGACACCTATGCACATGATGACGATGAGTGTGATCTACTCCACCCTCCCTGCTTTTTAGTGAATGTGGGAATGTCTGATACACAGTATGGCTCAGCTATGCTCCAAACAGCATTAACACTGCCTGAAGCATGTTTTCCTTCTTATTCCAGTGCATTGTTTTTGTATGCTTGTCATGGCCCTTAAGTCTGAATCAGACATCACTTGCTTCACCTGACCTACCATATGCAGCACTTGTCACTATCAGGAGAGGGGGATTGGCTATGTGGCTGCCATCCCAACACACTCTCAGTAGGTGAAGAGTCAGGAGAACTAATGTTTGGGAAACATTTTGTTCAGACATGCTTTCTCTCCTCTGCTGTAACAGACATGAATGCAATAGCCCTAACTGTTGCATACAGTGCACACTATAGAGCAGTTGTTGTCCCAGTTAATATATAGCTAACATAACATATAAATAACATCCTACTGCCAGTTGCTACAACTATTCTGGAAGATCCTGCTCTGCCATTTACAACATTAGCATATGGTCTGGCAATGCTTTTAGGGAGCTACCCCCAGTTGCTTTGGATGTGGCAACCTTCCAAACATGACTGCACATGTTTCATTGTTTGTTACAACAGTAGGTTATTCTTATTGTAGTAATGTTTCTAGTATTTGTAGAAATGATATTTGTGCCTCAAAGTTTAACTGTGACTTCATCTGGGCCACTTGTACAATGTACTTTTTCAAAGTGGTTCAAAATTCCTTTAGCCAAATCCATACTCAGGATACCATGTGTCTCTTTGTGTTATCATTTATGTGCACACGTTTCACCTTGTACACCTAAGGAATTAGCACATGTCAGAAAGGGAAAAAAAACCTGCAGATGAGCTGAAAGAATAAGTAAGAATGTTAATATGTCACAAAACACAGCAGGTCTAATGTCTTTTACAGAAAAGATACCAAGAATATAATTAAATGTTTTCCAGTGCAGAATAATCCAATTAATATCAATTATCTGGTTTAGAGTGCTCTAATGACAGATGGATGTGGTTCACCTCCATGATTCAGCTGTGTGCGGAGGATAATGAACTGCTTGTATAATGTACACTGAGACTTAAAGGTTCTGATGCACTGTTACATAGAAGGGTGTTGAAAAAGCTAAAGGGTTTGAGGGTTTGTTCCAAAGATGTTATAAAAGGAAGGTAGCTGATGGAAGAGTATAAACAAGATGGTGCTACTCAGGCATGACTACATGCCAAGAGTATTGCTACAGGTTGGGTCTCTCAACAGTCCACCTAGAGCTAGTTATGACAGATATGAGTGCCCAAAGAAAGTACAAGAACTTTAATTATGATCTAAATAATAGTAAAGAATGTAAGCACAAGTAAGAGGAATATACGCTAATTCCAAGAGTGTGATATCATGGAATATTCTTCCCTGTGCCAATGTATGGCAATCCAATACTGAAGTTAGTACATATAAGTAACAGGGTGTGAGGGCACAACCCTCCCACAACATGGATGCTGGGGAAGCTTTAAACATTTTAAAATGTAAGACAGAGTTTTGAAATTTATTTTTGTTAGAATTACATGTTAATTATCAGTGTCAGGACTGACAGTATCAGATCTTATACCTCAGATAAGGAGCCACAACACATGAAGCTTAGACTGACAAAACTGATTCAGTTCTTTTCCAAAACATGATGACTGTTAGTTTCATTGTATGTTGATGTTAGCCTACTGAGATATAATTAAGCTGCTACTCTTAGGATGACCAGAAATACTACCATTTGGCCTTTAATACTAACAGGTTTTAACAAGAAAAATCAGGGAGCTGTTTATAAAATTGAGTTTAGTATGCATAAGGACATGGGGTGATTGTAAAACCATCACTGAATCATTCATTGCAAAGCACTAAAACTTTGACAAGGGACAAAATGATGGGGAAAATGCCAAGGACTGTGGACTCATGAGAGGGTAATTTATTTATCCTCTTATAACAGGCTGTAGCGAAGCAACATCTGAAGTACTGGGTTCATTTCTGGAGACTGCATACCACTGATGGAGTAACATTATTGAAATACATATGGATGCATACAACTTTTGGTGTGGCATTATTGGAATATGTATGGATGTGTCCCACTTATGATGTGGCATTTCTGCAATACATGTGGATATATATCACTTATAGTGTGGCATTACTGGAATATGTATGGATGCGTACCACTTATGATGTGGCATTTCTGCAATACATGTGGATATATATCACTTATAGTGTGACATTACTGGAATATGTATGGATGCATACCATTTCTGGTGTGGCATTAATGGCATACATATACATGGGTTATTAGTGTGATATGATTAGACAAATAAAACATTTGCATTACAAGAACAGACTGAAAAAAAATTATAAATTCTCAACAAAGGACAAATACTGGTGAACAGAAATTATTGAGCAGAAACAAAATTATTTAGATGGAACAAGGGAACGAAGATATGAGTGGCAAATAACCAGACAGCATGAGGGTGGAAAATTCTGGTCTTATGTGTTTGTCTGTGAAAAAGCTATCTCTTGCCAACACTTTTATAGACCCTGGAGTTGCAGTCACTCAAGGGGTATGGGTCCTACCTCTGCCTAGCATACTTTGTGTATTTGAATATTTTACTGAGTCTCCTTAATATTTGCAGTATAATGTGCTTCCAAATAATGACTTTCAACAAACTGTATTTTAATTGGAAGATGAACTAGAAATGTTTGTTTTCAGCTCATTTCTGTAGTGGCAGATTCATCAAACCCAGTGGAACTGCTAATTTGCTGACTATGCAAATGACAGATGCTAGCCCTACAATGAAACAGTAAGGCCTTAAGAGGGAGATGTGATGGGCAGCAATTACTTCACAGCTGATGTCATGTTGGGCTTTCTTGCTGCAAGGTAGATTATGATCTGAGTTGGTGCCTAATTTCTATATGCATCTTAGAGTCCACTCTCTGAACAAGACAATAAATCTAAGTTGGCAAGGCAACAAAATGGCTACAATATAGGCTGGAGCAAGCATCCAGGTATCTCTGTGCAACAAGGTCTCACATAGTCCTTTCACAATACAAAGCTTATGGGCATCTTGATGGTTATTTTTGTAGCACTATCTTATCTAAAGATCACAAATTATTAACTTCTAAAATTATTCTGTCTTGAGTAACAGCCTAGCAGAAGCTGTCATTCCAAATATTTGGTCCCAGCTATGATTTATAAATTTGTAAGTGTGTCTGCTGATTATATTTTCTTTAGTGCCATCTCTGCTATACTATAAACCCAATTTTTCTTGATGAACCTTTTCAGATCTACAGTGTTATTTCAAAAACAAAGGTGATACATCTGCTTTATTGAGGAAAAAATGACATTTGTGTTGTTTTATCATTTTTTTTCTGCTTGGAGTAACAATGGTAAAACTAAACATGACCTGTCACCAGACAGTTGCGTTTTAACTAGTTTTTATCAACAGCAGCAAAATAGTGACAGATACATTACACAGAACTTTTCAAGACTATTGAATAGGTTTCCCTTTATAGTCAGATCAAATCTTTCATGAACATCCCTCAAATATAATCTGGATGCGTACATGGGGAGTAGATAATATCATTATGGGGTTAAGTCAAGTTTTTGAATGTCAGTAAGTCTTATGCTTGACAAATAACCCTATAAACCCATGAATTAAGAACATAGGTCACTGATCTTTCATTCCTTCAGTTAATGCGATGCCTTTTAGAAAAGCAGAAATCTTGGTAAGGTAACCAAAAGTTGCTTAAGTGAAAATCTTTAATTCCCCCAAAATTAATATATTGCATTTTTATCTGCATTAATGCTAAGAATTTTTGCTGTAATAAGCTATACCCCAGAACAAATACTTTATATGGAAGTGAAAAGAAACCCCTGCTTTGTTTACAAAATAAATAACTATACAATGTTAGACAAGATGAACCATGCTAATGATGATTTAAAAAAAAAAAGCAAACTCAAAAAATGGAATACAAATAAATAATGCCTTTATTACAAAAAAAGTCTATGGAAACTTTTCAGATGTGACTCATCAACAGTCCTTACCTCTTATCTGAAACATTTCTGAAAGTTTTTTGTAATAAATTTATTTAGCTTTTATTCCAATTGTTGAGTTCTTTATTAAAAGCTTGCTACATATAAAAATTAGGTAATCAAAGAATTCATATCATGAATGATCTTATTACTACACCCTTATGAACCATGCACTAGTCAGTACTACAACTGTTAGCTTATATAATAACCTTCTATTCTCAGACTGTAGACAGGAAAGAGAACTCCTGGAAGTGCATTACTTTTAAAATAAGACTGAGACTGCAGTAAAACCAGCAAATTCTAAAAATCACTATCATATCTTTGAAACTCTTTTGCAGGGGTGTGGTGGGGGGTACACTCCACATACCTATGCTAGGTATGCACAACTGTGTGAATATATATATATGTATATAGATCAGTTAGGTATGTTGGTCTCATTATCATTTCCAGCCTCTACATGGATGCCAATATTTAGCTTGATTTCCTGTCCAGTGATCTACAAATGTGACCAGAGTAGTGCTAGGCATGAGTACTTGTGCTATAACTGTGTCCTTGTGGCATGCATACTAAGGGTGTTCGTTGCAAAGTGTAGATACCGTTTCAATCTACCTCTGCTGCCATCCTGAAGTGGCTGGATACCTGATGTTCCTGCATCAAAACATAAGCACAATATGTTATGGTCAGCCTATAGTCTGCAATAAGTGTTACTAACCTCCTGCGTCATCCACTAAGATATGTGAGTCCATCCTGATGCCAGTGTTCATCCCTTCTGGCATGATCCCAATACTTTATCCACCTGCAGGAACATCACAAACTCCTTTGGTTCCGTTAGCCGCCTGCCCTTGCGTGAACCCCCCCCCCCATGACTGACCTCTCTGCTGCTAAGGAAAACTTCTTTCCTTGGCATAGTGTATCCTGTAAGTAACATCCTTACAATGCTGCTGTCATGTGATTGTGGCCCCCATGGAATTTATGCTATGGACCACTGTCTGCCACACCTGGCTCAACAACAGTTGGGCAGTACTCCCTCTCTCCAACTAGTGCCACCTATGTAGCAGGACAACATTTTCAGTGGAGCTTTCTTATATCCGTCCTAAGTTATTCCTCATTTTCAAATTATGTCTCTCTGTCAGTGTACAATTTATTTTCTGGAAGATGGTGTTCTCCTGAACTTTACTGATTTCCTTCAGATATTTGAATTTTTTTAGCATTAACCTTATATCATCTTGTCTGCCCTTTTCTACACTGTTTTAGTCCTTTTTGTATATTTGAACAAATATTATCTCCAGAAGTGTATGCAATTACAACATGTGGGTCTTATCATCTATTTTTAACACAGGAATAATAATCTTCACTTTTCTACTCTGGACCCTCATCACATATGTCATGGAATTTCCTCACCTTTTCTTACTAACCTTTCACATGTAAGTAATCTGAAACTGGAGAAAATTTCCCTAGTTTATCAGTTCCAATGAAATCTTGAATGTCCTGTAAAATTCTGTTTTTGTAAGCTGATGAAGTTTTAGTTTGAGAATGAAAGTGCTAACTGCCTGTATATTTTTTAACCTGAATTTTGAATAAACTTGCTGTGGATTTTGTTTGCTCTTTGTCCTTATATGTTTTTTTTTCTTATCTATGGTCAGTCCTTACATTTTAGTTGTGTGGAAAAAGCAAGCGAGCAAGTAATTGCCCTTGAGTCTAAATCAACTGATGGAGACTCAATAGGTAGTCTTCCATGGGAGGTTTGTGGAATATTATGAAAATATATTCAAGCCTTTCTTCTGCACAGATATTGCTGCTACCTAGTTGTGCTCCAGCTAGGTTTTGAACCCAGGTCTACCAGTGTGTAATCATGTGCCTTAACCTCTGTGCTATCAGGCTAGGGAGACATGTGGAGAAGTGGCTAAAATTCATGAATGTCTTAGAATAATTATAATGTCACTATAGTGTATGTATATATGTGTGTGTGTGTGTGTGTATATATATATATATATATATATATATATATATATATATATATATATATATAGATATATATATATGTCATACATTGATGCAGCAGAATATATAACAGCAGCATGTGCTATGTATAAGTGAAAAGTGATAGTGTAAGGGAGATACACTAGTATACACCACATCAATGATACTGAAGTACAATAACATGTAATGTAGAATGCTTATATATATGCTTAGTCTGTGAAATAAATAAAAAATAAAGTGATATGAGGAAAGTGTTTGGGCATATAGGCGAATGTGAAAGAAATAACTTCCAGATTCTTTATTGGTGCCAGTTTTACCAAGTGGTAGTCTTCAGAAGGGATAGACATATATATTGCACACTCAGTAAGTCTTTCCAGATGTTCTTAATATAGTTTTATCCAGAGTTTTGTCAAGAAAACTTACCTAGAGGTCTACCAGGTCTACAGAGTGGACCAACTGAGTATTTGATCCAAGGTTCTGCAGTAGTAGGCTCCTACTTAGCCTTCCAGAAGGTTGTGGTCCTATGTAAATTTAAACATTAATACATTGAAACACCCTGCATTATTGTATGTGCCATGTTCAGAGAAAGGCATTCCTTATTAATGAGCTGTGATTTTGGGAATTATGAGTGGTATTTATTGTCATTATGTATGTGCACTGCAGGTATATGTTATAGGTCACAAAAATGAGGAAGAGGAGTGATTCATAGACATATACTGCACATGTGCAACCCTGAAACAGTTGCAGAGATAGATATATGCAAATGAGTGTATGATGATACTTCAATAAAGAGCTATATGGAAATTTGCATCATTAGTATGATGATAATATAGTTGCTTTACCACCTTTTGCAATTCAGACTCACATTATGTAATGCAGGTGCATGTTGCACACACAGGTTACATACAGGTAAGCACCACCATTTCTAAACAATTTGCAATCATTGAAGTTGTTTGGCTTGGCTGTGAGCCTTGTTGCTTCCTGCTTTGAGGTGACTGCTTCTGTTATACCACAACATGGTTTGTGGACTAGCACTCAACAACTAAAGAAGAAGCATTACAGGCAATGAGTAGCTCATTATAACTTCAAGGAGCAGGAGGTGCTTGAATGTTAGGGTGGACATGGACATTATAAGGGCTTTGGTGAACTTGTACTGTCCAGAAACTTGAAATAGGGAAATGCATGGACTTTCCTATTCCTTTGGACACTGAGGTATGCATAGCCCTCACTATACACCCCGCCGGACTTTTAAGAGACAGACTGTGGAAATGCTGGCCAGCTCTCAGGCTTCTGCTGCAAGGATACTGCTGTAGTTCCTTATTACACTTCGAGCCCATGTAAATGAACATATCTATTCCTCAGTGTCACCACATGACCAAGCTACTATCAATTGTGCCTTCTAGGGACTGCTATGCTTCCCTGAAGTGCATGGTGCAATAGAGTGCGGCCATGTATCTTTCAGGGCCTCACCTAGACCATGGAGGAGAGGTGCTATAATACGGAGGGTCCCATTCCATCAGCTGTTAAGTAGTGTGTGATGCATGTAGCTGTATCGCCAACATATTAGCCCAATATCCTGGCAGTATCCGTGATTCCCACATATGGCACAGAAATTCACTGGAACACCACTTCCTGCATTCTAGGATGCCACATGGACACCTTGTTGGTAAGAGTACCTTAAATACATTTTTGGCCACATAACTATTTTTTTTGTCCCATTGGACCTTATTGATACTGGCTCAGCCCTCAGTGCCCCGCACCAATACTAGGTCTACCAGAATTCTCCTACCCCTCCCCTTACTTAATCAAGTGTTGCTTGGACAGGTTGTGGATCTTGAAGGGGCTTGCCTATCTCTGCTTCCACCTGGTGGGATTTTTTTTATTTTTTTATTTTATATGCTTTACCCACGTTTCCCTTTCTCTGCCTCTCATACTCACTGGTTGCATCTGAGGGCAACTCCCCTCTTTGGTCCATGTGGAATTTAGATGGCAGTGTCAGAAGTGTTAATGTTAGTGGCACCGTGGCAGATAAGCCACATATGCTTATTTTTTTTTACATATTTTTTTTCTAAGGGAAGATTCCACTTAGAGACTTGATTAGTGAATGTGAGAGCCTTGCTGCTATGCATGACATAGGTTCATAGGCTGATAGATAGTTGCTAGGCATGCAGTCCACGAGACCATTAAGAAGCTCTCCTCAATGTCCCACTTGTCTCAGTGCAATGTCTGGTTAAGTGACTTGCTCAGAGTCGCACAATAGGCAAATAAAGGTAGACAGAATCAAATAGGGGGAACTACAGGAAACAACGCATTCATAGCGCATAGCCTTAAATCTCTGCAAAAAATGCCAGACAAGCTACAAGGCTTTTATGTTCAATGAACTGCACTGAGGGGATGACATAAAGTACATATCTAGGATGAAGGAGAGCACAGCTACATATAAGGGAGTTAGGTGTAGGGCATTTAACAAGACAGGAAAGGATAACACAGGACTGAGTAAAACACAAAATGTAGGTGTTCAGACAGTACACAGGATGTGGTAGGATATGGAGAAAAACACAGTATATAACCAACTATACAGCACAGAGAAGAAATGTATCTGCAAAAATGGAAACAAACACATGTTTTATCTTCCAGTGAAGCTGCGTGTCACCGGTGCTGATGGCTCAAACCATGGATATGTCATTTTCACACTGTGGCTGAGAATCAGTACCAGGCAGAACACAGCATAACAGAAAGTATGGGTGACAACTGAAAGACTGTTTCCACCCGTTGAAGGGGCAATATAGGTGGGTATCCCTCCCGCTAGTTGGGTGTAAATTGGATGAGGTTGCAATTCATGTTTCACACTTGTACAACCTACAGCTCAGCAGCTGTTGTTTCATATAGACAGTCACTGCTAATTATGTTTCTCTTTTTTGAGTGTTTACCTTTCTCCATTGTTAAAGCACTATTGGATTTGTACTTATAAGCAAGGGGGCATGGGGGAAAGCCCCCACCACCACCACTACATGGGGTGCTTTTTATTTTTTTTTCTAGTTTGGACAAAGCCTTAACTAGCTGGGTTATTCCAGCTATAGTTTCATCCAGGAGTAACTCACTGTTTAATACTGGAACTGTACAGCTGCATAACTATACCAAAAGAGGTCCAGCACTTTCCCCCAGACAAGGTCATATGACTATTTCTTGTACATGACATACCCCAAAAATAGTGCAGCATGCTTAACTAATTATTTATTTATTGACATTTGATTACCGGGAAAGTCTAACTGGGTAGTTGCCCATTTTCAGCAGAGGACTCGGGGGGGGGGGGCTCCAAAGTATTACAAAAACTTTTTAAGAACAATAATTTATAATCTTCAAAACAATACAAAAACATCTACAGTTTAAATAAGTATACCAAATTAGACATAATGCGACAACATTGGTTAAAATAGATGCAACTTATATGACAATAATTTAATATTTGTAAAAATTGTAGCCGGTTTAGAAAAATTAAAGGTAAGTTATTATAAGATGAACAGGAATTGCAATAAAAAGTGAGAAGAAAAACAGGGGTTATGGCATTTTTAAAGTCCAGGGAGAGAAACTGAAGTAAAGAAGTGAGTGAAGGAGGGGGAGTAAGGAGGTGTAAGATATGAAAAGGTACTTGTTTATATTTAAGGATATAGTTTATCCTGGGTTGAGCAAGAAAAGAGACAGATTTTGGCTAGGAAGTCATTCAGAATGGCTTTAAAGGACTGGAGGGAGGGTATTGATCTGATGGATACAGGTAAGGCGTTCTAGGCCTTAGCAACATGGCTTGAGTACAGACCATGCCCAGCAGGTTCAATAGGTTTGTGGACACGGAGGAGTTTTTGGTCATCAGATCTTAATGACCGAGTGGGAACACAGTTATGTAGAATGGTATTTAGTGCTGGATAAGTAGATGGATGCTGGCTAATTTTACAGGTGGTAATAAGCTCTGTATATGTTAGTTGATGGAGTAGTTTTAGCCAATTTAGGCTTTTTAGAGCTATACAAAGATAGGTTCTGAAAGGGGTATTTGCTGCAAATTTAGCCACTTTATTATAGCATTGTTGAAGTTTTTTTTTGATGCCTAGAGATTAGTAAGGATGAGAGTGCCATGCAGTGGCAAGGGGAGGAATTAAGAAGGCAAGTGTAGTTTTAGTTGCACTGGCGATAACGTTTTTGATTTTATAAAGCATTCATAGTTTTTGGTGACTTTTTTGTGATTTTGTACATTCAGGTTGAATTTAAGCTTATAATCTACTATCATCCCTAATAATTTGTTACGAGAAGTAGCTTCAATTGTATCATTGAGAGAGGGGATTTTAAATTTTGTTTTCCATGAGAGAAGGATTTGGGAGAAGAAAGGAGTAGCTTGTTTTATTTTTTTTTTTTCGGGTTGAGTATCAGTTGTGAGTTACAAAGCCATGTTTTGGTGGCTGTTAAAGCTTCCTGAGTAATTTGTTGGAGATGTGGATGTGTCAGGTTGTCTGATGGGCATATGAGTGTGGAGTCATCAGTGTATTGTATTGTGTTTGGGAGGCCTGTTGTGTGGCTGTGTGGAGAGTGTTTGTGAGAATGTTAAAGAGGAGGGACCAAGGACAGAGCCTCGTGGTTCACCAGCAGTGACTGAGAGGGATGGAAATAGAGTGGAGTACTGTTTTACTAACTGATACTTATTGAACAAGCAGCTTTTGAACCATAAAAATGTGGGCTGAGATAGAGCTAATAAGGATATTTGAAGTAGAAGTTTGGTGTAACAAACTGTGTCAAAGGCTTTAGACAAATCTAGAAATAAGGAGACTAGTTTGCTGTATTCTCTAGTTTTATTTGCAGTATCTATACAGGTCAGAAGTGCAGAGTTAGTACTATGAGAGGAATGGAAGCTATTCTGTGTGGCAGATAGAAATTCTTCCTGCAGGAGATAGTTTAACAATTGTTTTAAATACATTTTTCAAATGTTTTGGAAAGGGGGATAAGACTGCTAAAGTTAGCAATGTCTGTTAAACTTCCTCCTTTGTGTAAAGGAATAGTTTGTGATTTTTTGCACAGAGTGGGGATGTGGAAATCCTGGACTGACCTATTTGTAAGGATTGAGACTGGATAGGCAGTGCTATTGGCTGTTATTTTAAGGTAGTCACTTGGGAGGTCAGCTGAAGTAGAGCATGGATTGAGATTATTTAATATTAGTTTTATAAAGGATGTAGGCACAGGTTTAAAGGGGAAAATGGATGTGGTGACATGTGGCTATTGGGCAGGTTTGGGATTACATGGTGAGGAATCCTTGGTTAGAGACGGTGCACTATTTACAAAGCAAGAGATGAATTATATTGCAGTTTTGACTGTTGGGTTGCTGGGAGAAGGATTAGGGTTAAATTTTTTGCAGAGATAAAAGATTTCTTTAATCTGATAAAGACTACTAAGGAATTTGGTGACTTACAGCAATCACTTTATTAGAGCATAAAAACAATAAAAACAATAAAAAATAAGTGTTTTGTCCTTTCAAATCAGGAACCTCTTTGGAATTAAACCACTTCATTAAAATTCTCATTAAATAACCCCAGCTTGGTCACATGTCACAGTTTCATACATTTTATTGGATACATTCAGAATAAGTTAGTATACAAGATGCCTTAAATCCAACATAAAAATAAAAATAGAATGACATATGTCATGTTTTTAAATGATTGAATTTCAACATACTTGCCAAGGAAAAGGTATCATTTAAACCTGGTGGAAAATCTGCATTAAAACTCAATTGGCAAAAAAGTTCCCTGACCTCGAAAAACTCCTCCCAATGACTGCCCCTATGGTCAACCTGTAGCCAGTCCAAAACAGGAAACAAAAAGAATGATTAGAAAATGTCAAAATATGTCTAATAAGAGCATTGTTAATTTTCTTCAAAATATAAAAATTGTATTCATACATGTTTCCTCATTCTATGTTTAGTTTTCCTATATAAAAAGCATTACAGTTCTTCCAAATTGCAATATATACTAGCCATTTGGTAGCACAATTAGCATAACATTTAATGGCTAGAGCTGCAAAATGCGCAATAACAAATAAGTCTCAAAAATAAAGCCATATTGGGCACAGCTGTTACACTTGTAGCAAGCATATCTTTTATTCCTGTCAAAATAAATTTGGACCCTCCACCATTTTTTTGATGTTTATCCCTTTCCTAAAAATCTCTTTTGGGATACTCCTCACAATCTTACTAAAGTCATTGGAAAGGGTAAAATATCCCAATTAATGTTAATAATATCCCAAACAGGGTTACAATCAATATTATAAGTAAGATATAAAGTCCTGTCAGGTCTCGAGTGTTTTAAATCCAAAATTCTATTAATTTGTGGGATGTTCCCATTCCCCAACAATGGCAAATGCGTCCCGGAGTTCCAGTTCTGAACTACTTCAACAGCAATTATGTCCAACATGGTATTAGGATACCCTCTCCTCAACAGCATATTCTTTAACACATCTATTTCCTGAAAAAATTCTACGTCCTCTGATATCATTCATGCCAAACAGACCATTTGTCCTTTTATCAAGGATTTTTTCTGAAAGTATTGGTGGCAACTAGAGGAAATGTTAGAAGGAATTTGAATAAGTGGACTTCCTGTAAAGTGATGAAAGAAACTTACATGACTAACAGTCCTTGGAAATCTTAGTATCTAAATAAATGAGTTCTTAATGTGAATACGTATAAGAAAATCTCCAAAACTCTGTAGTTGTATTAATATAATTAATAAACTGTTGTAGTTTATTAATAGAATCTATCCAAAAAATAACTATATCATATAGGATCCACAAATATAAATTCCAACAATCCTTAAATACTGAATTAAAAACAGAATGTTGTTCCCAGTTTGTCATAATTAAATTTACATAAATTGGGGGGCAAGCCGCCTTAGTGGTTAACCACATTTTTTGCTGATAAATTTCCCTTTCAAAAAATACAGAATTGTTGTATGACACCACTTTCATCAACGATATTAAAACTTGCATCTCCCCAGTAGAAATCAGGGGATTCCCAGCCATTTGTTCAGAAAAAACATTCAGTATTGTGGGGTATAGGTCAGAAGACCATTGAACATTGTGAGGTATAACAGAAAAAAGATCTTTCACATCAGTGGTGATGATAAACACAAAATTTTCATTGAATAACTCACTCTGCACATGGGCCAAAAAATCCCAAGGGTCCATAAGTAAGTATGGAAATTCATTAATAACCTATTTTAACCTAAAATATATATATTTGGCAATATTATATGTTTTTGAACTAGCTGCATCCACAATCAGTCTTAATGATGGGTTAGACAAATATTTATGCAACTTGGGGATCCCAAATATACTGAGATTATAAGGTTTCTTTTAAAAGCAGTATTGTAAATGTCTTCATCAATTTGACCCTGCATAAGTATGTCATACAGTAGAAAATCAACTTTATCATATACTGTATTCAATTAATTTCTTAAAGCAATACTATGTCATCTCCTCAAACACTGTTACCCCTAAAGCCACCTGATTCCTTGGATGTCTTTATCATATTTGGGGTTTATTTTAGATGTCTTGGCTTGCTTTGTTTTAAAGTAAGATTTCTTTAATGGGTGACTAGAATTTTTATGGTTGTGCTTACTACTGTTCTGAATATTGGTATAGGATAGTTTCCTTGTCTTCATTTGTTTGCTTTTTAGTATGGTTGTGAAGTATACCTCTCAATTGTCCAGATTTTCACAGAATGACCAGATTTTTGCCTCATATTTTTTTTTTCTGGAAGATCACTGAGGTTTGAAATCATTAAATAAAGACATATATGAGTTTCTGACTTCATATCCTTCAGAAAATGCATGCTAACACAAATCCTGTTATTCTAGCAACTTTGTAAGTGTATAAGAGCAATATTAAAAATCTGTCCCCATTTTTGGGCCTTTGCCCCCCCCCAATTATTTTTGAGTTTGTCTAGACTTCTTGCTGTAACAGGTTGAGAGGTATAAAAACAAGCAATAAAACCGAGTAAGATATGGAACTGGAGGTAAAAAAATTAATTAAAATAAAACAAAAAACAACCAGTATGTCAGGAACATTAACCCCCGAGCAAAAGAACTCTTTATTATACCAAACAAAACGGTTAAGTGCTTTCATCTCATATTTAAGGCATAATCAGAACCATAACAAAAACCTAGTACTCAACTTTTAAAGTGAATGAAAAGGACACATCCCCAGGTATAACCAATCCAGTGTAAAGATGCTAACAACAGGAAAAGAATTAAAAGGACAGCCTTGAAAAAGCATGCAAACATAATGGTATACAGAGTGTACTCTTTCTCATTGTCACATTGCAAAAGAAACCAGTTTTTCCACAACATTTTCTCTATTTCTTTTGCATCAAGTGTATAGTGAAAAACCATATTAGCATGCCTGTTGAAAACCATACAATTTTGTGTATCATCCTCCCTTTTGTTCAACTGCTGGAGCCCATTCTGGATAATAGGTACATATTTGTTATTTCTCTCTACCCAAACCTATTCATGTATCTTGTGAAGAAGGGAAGCCGGATAGCCATGGTCCAAAAAACAAAAAGAATTATCCAAGGTTAGGTGGGTGGTTCTAATATACTGGCTTTTTATGACCCCCTTCTTCTGAGGAAAAGGATGACAGCTTGTGAAAGAAAGGAATGTATTGCAGAACGTAAGTTTTGTGGGCAGATGAGATCCAAATACATTTTGCAGGATCCCCTCCTTTACTTACAAAAACAAACCTAATAGTAAATGCATCATTGAGAAGCCTGTTTGTTCTAACAAGGGGCTTGTATATACAAGGAAATGTGGGTGCTGTCATCAGTGCCCATGCATTGACCCATGCTACAATGGCTCCTTGTAGAATAAAATAAAGACAACTAGCACCAGTGGTACATACAACTGTTTATCTGAAAGGGTTGTATGCATGGCATCATACGCATCCTACTATCAAACAAGCACAACACTGGCTATGGAATAAAGAAAGAGTCATATCTTATGTTAAACGCTATTGTTAATATTAAACTATTTAACTGTTTTTAATGTGTTTCACTGATTTTTGTCTGATGAAGTTTACTAATGCAGTACATGAAAAGCACTTAATATAAGATACGACTCTTTCTTTATTCCATAGCCAGTATTGTGCTTGTTTTAAAGTAGTTTGTGCATTTTTATTTTGTTTTATCATACACATCCTGTTCTGCCTTCTACATAGGCAAGACTAAAATGCCTTAAATAAAAGGATATACCAACATAATGACAGCACAGATAAAAGTGCATTAGCCAGGCATTCCAATGTTTGTAAAGGGTTTGACAAGTTCCTGTTTTTTGTGTTGGAATTGGTGCAAGTAACTGCATTTGCCGGTGACTGGCAAAATAAACTTTTACACCGTGAAATGTTTTGGCAATTTAAAGTGGATGCAACCAACTTTCCTGGCCTTAACGACAATATTTCTGTTTCCAGTGAACTTAAAAGAAGGGCTAGCAAATTGTGACTTGTTGGTTCTTAATATACACATGGTCTATGCTTGTTGCATTTTCCCTTTATGTTTTTAATCTGAAAGGAAAGAGTACACTCTATAGACATTTTATGTTTTGTATGCTTTTTCAAGGCTGTCCCTTTAATTCTTTTACTGGTGTTAGCAATCTTTACACTGGATTGGTTGCTACCAATAGGTGTGTCCTTTCCATTCATTTTAAAAGCTCAGTACTAGGTTTTACTCATGGATCTGATAATGTCTTAAAGGTGAGATGAAAGCGCGTAACTGTGTTGTTTGGTGTAATAAAGTATTCTTTTGCTTGGAGTTTTTAAGTTCCTGACATACATCTTATAGGTTGAGAGGTATGCTGTGGTGCATTCTGAAGTTTACAACATACTGTGGTATTTTATATTTTTGCCATTTTTCCCATGCGTTTCTCTATCCTGCATTACCATTATACTCTGTTTGGATAACCAAATTGCATTATTTGTTTTTAGTCCCTTCCATCTAGGAGGAGCAAAGCTATTTAGGATATTTTGGAAAATTGTATTGAATTCATTTACAGCATCATCTGGGGGGTTAGTTAATAGTGGATAACATGTACATGCTCATAAACTTGGCTAGGTCGTGTATTGTTTTATAAACACGCCGTTTAAGTGGATGTGTGAGACAGCTGGTTGTACACACTGGGAGATATTCATTGAGAGACTAGGATATTGTACCTGGTGGGGTGAATGTATTAGAGTCTAACAGGATCCAGTCTAATAAGGAATATGACGTCTTGCTGTAATGTGTGGGGCTATTAATTAGTTGTGTAAAACCATGTTAGTTCATGCTGGGTGTAGAGAAGTTACAGGATATGTCCAACCAGTTGATATTGACATTCCCTAGTAGCATTTTTTCTTGTGGAAAATATCATACAAGCCATATAAAACCTGATTTTAGAGAATGGGAAATCTCTACATCCTCATCTAGACTGGAGAATGAAAGTTCTCATGCACGGTGTTAATGTACATCCTCTGGAAAACAAGTCCACCACTCCTGAGCACCATATTAAACAACTGTGAAGCTCAGACAAAAAGAAGAAAATGGCTGCCATTTTTTACACTTGCTAAAACTGTAAAATAAAAAAGGAACTAGATTTAAAAAAAAGAAAAAGAATTGTGTGTTTTTGTGTGTGTAAGTGAGACAGCAAGAGAGAGAAACCAGGCATATAGTAATAAATAGGCAGACTGTCAACGTGCATTTCCTTCACAGTAAGAAGAAACGCTTAACTTCTGGCATTATTGACAAATTTTAATCCTCAGTGATTTACTACCATATCGAGCTTGCTATGTTGACAAAGCAGCACTACGTGGCAAAATGAACAACAGTAATGCCTTGCAATCTATGATTTTCTTTTTCCATTCATTTACTCACAATAAGACATCAGAGGATATATTCACTTAAAATGGTGGTAGCTGCGGGTTGAGTTTGTGTGTGTGTGTGTGTGTGTGTGTGTGTGTGTGTGTGTGTGTGTGTGTGTGTGTGCACATACATTAAATGCTTATATCATTTATATATTTTTTCAACAACAGTTACATATGTTACAGCACATTTAAAACATTAGGTGGAGGAACTATTTTACATCAAAAATATATATTAAAAAAAAGTAAGACTTCAATGATGGCTACTCACTGATCAAAAACTTAATTTCAGCTCTCCCAGTGTGACAAAAGAAACAGAGAGACAGTGGCCAGTAACTCTACCAAATGTAGTAAATTCAGTTACTTGCTAGTTAACCACACTGTCAGAATGCCAGCAAACAGGAAACTTAGAGAGCCTGAAAAAAATCAACTAGAAATGATGAAGAGAAAACACTGACTGGGAAGATCCGGCAGCTGTTCATCAAAAACAGTCCAAACTCCAGCTTTGGTGCCAGACATGGCTTCCAGTAATGTATAGGAAAAAAATACGTCAAATAAATGGAAGAAGCTTTAAACAGTTATTCAGATGAAATGATAAAGCAGCAAAAATCAGAGGCTGAAATGAAGAAAAGGCTCACTGAGTATGAGAATGTTCAAGAAGAGCTGTTTCAAAAAACGGCAGTTAGAGGAGAGAAAACACAGAGAAAACATGAGATGCTTTGCTGTACCAGAGAAACTGAAAGGAACAGACTGTATTACTTGGGCATAAATAACTGGTATTCTACAGCAGGATTTGTTAACTGACCGGGCACATTGTGTTTATGCTCCAAAAGCTGGCCATGAGAAAGCTGCCAAGACCTGTATTAATAAAGATGCAATTATAACAGCAGAAAGAGTTAATCCTGACAATTTCCAACAAAGGGCAAAATATTAAAAATTAGATTCAGTAGAGTATTTGTAGAAAATGATTATTCACTGTACACCAGACAGAGGAGAAACAAATTTATCCAAGCAATCATAGGTTCATAGGTTGATACTAGGCTATCTGCCCTAGGGCATTTATAAGCCTAGCCAGAGTGTGTTTGGCTTTCGCCACCCTTTTAGATTTGTAGACTGTGCATTTGAGTAGTAGGTCACAGAATATAGCCCCTTTATGGTTAGTTTATTGTGCCTCTGTCTAGCAGGGACCCAGAAGAGATCTCGGGGTATACTTACGATCTCCCATGCACTCGTCAAGATTTCCCTTGAAGAGGGTCAGTGAGGGGCTCTGCCTAACCTGGACTGGGATTTTGTTCCAGAGTGATGGGAGTCTCTGGGATATGAATCTGTCCCTCCAGCATGTCCTATTTATTTCTGTGCTGAGGTTTAAGTCTCTAGAACGTGTAGCTCTAAGGGATTTGGATTTCTTGAGGTGGAGAATGTCCATTAATTCTGGGTTGGACATGGCTTTATATGTCAGGCACAGATCGCCTCTGAGTAGGCGGTAAGCAACTGAGTAGAGCTGGAGTTTCTTTAGCCTAACTGCATAGGGCATCTGTTTGAATCCCTTTATCCTCTTGGTGAGGTACTTCTGGAGTCTTTCCAGTTGCTGCAGGTGTCGGGTAAGGTACATCCCATATGGGGCATTGTATTCAATTATGGGCCTGATGAGTGATGAATAGAGTGGCACAAAGACCTCTCTTGATCTAGATGTGAAACCTTTCGTGATGAGGTGGGCTATATAGAAGGTCTTTCTAACCACTTTGGCAACGTGATTATCAAAGGAGATATTACTATCTACTTGTGTCTGCAAATCCCTAATTACTTCCTCTGTACTTAATGTGTTATCTCCTATGTGGTAGTCTGTGGGGACTTTGTTTTTCCCAAAGGGGATGACTATGCATTTTTTAGCATTTAGCTTCAGGCCATGACTTTGGCACCAGTTATCTGTCTATGTGAGACCCTTTTGGAGGATGCTTGTGTCAGCCGGAGAGTCTATTATGGCACCCAGTTTACAGTCATCTGCGAATTTGGTCAGCCATATCCTCCCGTGTTTGCCTGTACCTCAGAGAAATAAATACCAAACAACAGTGGTCCCAGGACTGAACCTTGTGGGACTCCACTTATAACTGGTTTAGAGTCTGACAAGGCACCTGCAATTCTGACCATGTGGGTTCTATCCCTGAGCCAGTTTGCAACCCATCTTGTGACATAGGGGTTGATATTTAAGCTAGTGAGCTTATTTATGATACCTGAGTGGGGTATTGTGTCAAAGGCTTTTGCGAGGTCCAGGTAGGCTGTGTGGACTACCTTCCCTTCATCTATGGTCCTGGTAACTGTTTCAAAGAAGTCAACCAGGTTCAAGAGGCAAGGTCTGCCTTTAACAAAGCCAAACTGGGTTGGATCCAGTGTCTGAAGGTTTCCAATATCATTGTTTATGAGTTCCATGATGATACGCTCCATAGCTTTGCAGACCAGGCTAATCAGGCTTATAGGGCAATAGTTTCCGGGGTCCATTGTGGCACCTCCCTTGTGGAGCTGGACCACTGTTGCTGTATGCCATTCCTTGGGTACATATCCTGTGGTAAGGCTGAGCTTGAACAGTGAATTAATGTGAGGGTTAAGTTCCTCTTGTAGCTCGTGTAAGATGCATCCCAGGACACCGTCCGGTCCCGTTGATGCTGTGTTTTTTGCTTTGGAGAGGGCAGCTCTCACCTGATCATCTGTGATGTCTGGGAGGTTACACTCTGTTGGGATGGAGATTTGCTCTTTTGGGGGGGATGGGGGGAGAAATCTGCACTGAATTTGTCTGCCAGGATGTTGGCAATGTCTGTGGGTTGAGTGTATTTTTTGTAATTTTGCACTAACTCAGAGCATACCTGGGAGTTGCCACCCAGGTTCCTGACATAACTAAAGAAGGCCTTGTGATTGTCCATAGTATCTTGTGCAATTTTTCTTTCGAAGCTGGCCTTAGATGATTTTATGAGGGATTGTAGCTTCTTGCTAGTACTGATCAGAGATGCCTTCCCTTTTTGGGATTTTGCTTTATCATGTAGTAGCTTCCTCCTTTTGTTGTATGGCTTATTTATGGCCAGGGTCCACCAGACAGGTCTCCTGCCTCTGGAGGAGTGAGTCTTGGTTTTATTTGGGATGGCACGATCCATACATTCCTGTAGGTGTCCATAGAATGTGTTTGTGAAGGATTCTGCGGTTTGAGCCGTGTTTTCCACTGGCCCAGGGGCTTTGAAGGATACCACCTTAGTTTTGAGAAGTGTGAAGTTTGCTTTTGAGAAGTTCTTCACTGTGGTTACCTTGGCTGGGGGTGGAGATAGGATATGGATGTCCAGTGAGATTAATTTGTGGTCTGACCTTACCAGTGAGGGGTATACCTCTGGTGTGGAACATAGAGTCCCTATGTTTGTGATGACCAGATACAATATGTTTCCCCCTCTTGTGGGGGTGGTGACCAGTTGTTCCATAGCATTTGAGTTTATAAATTCTAGGAACCATTGGGCGAGGGTGTGTGGGCTTGAGTAGTTTACCCAGTCAATGTTTGGGTAGTTGAAGTCACGCAATATGATGGTGTTTGGAGAGACCTTCATGTTCTCCAGTGTTTTCAGGAAAGCTGAGTGGGGTTCCTGAGTTTTGGAAGGTGGTCTGTAGCAGGCTATAAACTGAAAGGCAGTTTTGCCCTCAGTTAGTTGCACGTGGATGGTTTCCGTTGCTTCGTGCAGTGCTACTAACCTGGAGGTGTGGGTATTTCTGATGTATATGGATACTCCCCCTCCTTTTGTGGTTCAGTCTGAGTTTTGTGGCCGAAAAGCATGGTATGAAGTATAACCTGGTAGTGCTGGAGTGCTTTTGGGAGCCTTGAACCAGGTCTCTGTTACTGCACAGACATTGATGTTCTCCATACTGAGGAGAGTCTCGAGTGCGTGCATTTTGAGGTTTAGACTTCTGGCGTTGAGCAGCATTACCCTTAGTTTCTTTTTCCCTGTATTGTCTATGGAGGTGGGTTTGTCTTTTGAGCCTTGCCTAAAAAAGGCACTATGGGGGTGGCAAGAGCCTTAGCCAGTATTCGAAAGCCCAGGGGTGACAGGTGCAAGCCATCCCTAGCGAAGCAATGTGGCTTGTCGAGCATGTCATCCCAGGCTGACAGACACTGGATTCCCCTTTGAATGACATCAATACTTTAACCAATTGTTAAAACATATCATTTTGTCTTTATACTGTGGCATCATTCTTGGTGAGGGTAAGATGCTACTCAAGGTCAGGGTCATACCAGCCTGGGCTAAATGATCAGAGAGCTCCTCTATGTCTCTTTTCATGTAGTCCAGGGAGGTATGTCTCAGGTCATTCACACCAGCATGGACAATGACGGAGTCATATTTGTACTTGCTTTGGAGTGACCTGAGTGCGTGTGTTATGTGGCAGATCCTGGCACCCGACAGACAGCTTACAGTGACCTTCTCCATGTTCAGCCTGGTGAGTGGGATGTCAGTGTGTCTGACTATAGAGTCACCTATTACAAGTGTATTTGGTGTGTTGTTTAGCCTTAAGGGCTGTGACTGTGTGGCACACTGACTTTGTGGACTATGTGATACGTGGGTATTGTTGTGGGGTAGCAGTTGTTTGGGTGTCTGCTTTGGAGGTCTCTGCTGCTTAGGCAGATTTTTATTTAAAGCCTCAGAGTATGTTTTTGTGTGTTTATGTGTTTGGTTTGTTGTTGCTGTAGGTCTATATGAGACTGGATTTGTGATGTGTGCAGTTACCTTCTTCTCCTGATTGACTTGCCAGTCATGGGTCAAGAGAGCTCAGCCTCCAGTTTGGCAATATAGTTGCATCTCTCACATATATTTGTCGAAAGGTACATGTGAGATTCAAGCTGTTGTATCCAGCTGTCTTCAGAATATTTTTTCCTGCAGGACCAAAGTTATTTTTTGATGCAGAACAGACTAAGGAGGAAATATAAAGTTTGTCCAACAAAAAGTGAGCTAGCCAACAGAAGGGAGTCTACTTCTCATTCTTCTGATGATAAATGTCAAAGGGCAGTTTCCCGTGTACTCTCCACTCCAACTGGTGAATCTGGGCATTTTGAGGCAATGTTACAACTGTCTCATGTACACAGACAACCCTCTCCTCCTACCACCAAACACTAATATATGCGAGAGATGCAATTATACAGCCAAACTGGAGGCAAAGCTATCTTAACCTAAGACTGGAACTGACAGTCAAGAAGAAAGGGTAATACTTGCAACACACCACCAGTCTTACATAGACCTAATAAACCAACACCAGCAAATAACACACGTGAATACATGTAAACATACTCAGAGGCTCTAAATAAAAATCTGCAAAAGCAACAGAGACCTCCAAAGCAGACATCCAAGCAACCTCCACACCCCATCACCAACCATGAAACACATACTTCACATAATCAGTGTGCCACGCAATCACAGCCCTTAATGCAAAATAACATACCCAGCACACTAGTAATAGGCGACTCTATAGTCAGGCACACTGATGTCCCACTAGCTAGGCTGGACAAGGAGAAGGTTACAGTTAGCTGCCTGTCAGGTGCCAGGATCTGCCACATAACACAAGCACTCAGGTCACTCCAGAACAGGTACAAATACAACTCTGTCATTATCCATGTTGGTGTGAATGACCTGAGACGTACTTCCCTAGACTACATGAAAAGAGACATGGAAGAGCTCGCTGATCATGTAGCCCAGGCCGGTATGACCCTGACCCTGAGTAGCATCCTGCCCTCACCAAAAATGATGCCACAGTATAAAGAAAAAATGATCAATTTCAACAATTGGCTAAGTTTCTGATGTCATTCAAAGGGGATCCAGTATCTGTCCGCCTGGGATGACATGCTCGACAAGCCACTTTGCTTCGGAAGAGATGGCTTGCACCTGTCACCCTTAGGCTTTCGAATACTGGACAAGGTTCTTGCCGCCCCCATATTGCCTTTTTTAGGCAAGGCTCAAAAGACAAACCCACCACCATAAATAGCACAAGTAACCAAAAACTGAGGGTAAAGCTACTCAACGCCAGAAGTCAAACTTCAAAATGCATGCACTCGAGGCACTCCTCAATATGGAGAATATTGACATCTGTGCAGTAACAGAAACCTGGTTTAAGGCTCCTGAGAGTACCCCAGCACTACTAGGCTATAACTCATACCATACCTTTCGGCCACAGCACCAGGACCAAAACACAAAAGGCGGGGGTGTATTCATATTCTTCAAGGATACCCACACCTCCAGGTTAGTGGTGCAGTGCAATGCATCAGATATCATCCATGTGCAACTAACAATGGGCAAAACTGCAATCCAAATTGTAGCTTGCTATAGATCACCCACCATGGCCCAGGACTCCCATTCCGCATTTCTGGAGACACTGGGAAATATGAAGGTCCTACCAAACACCCTAATACTGGGTGATTTCAATTACCCAAACATAAACTGGGAGAACTACTCAAGTATTAACTCCCTTGCCCAATGCTTCCTAGAATTTATAAACTCAAATGCCCTGGATCAACTGGTCAACACCCCCACCAGAGGAAACAACATATTAGACCTGGTCATCACCAACATGGGCGACCGGTGTTCCACATCGGAGGTCAACCCCTCGCTGGTTAGATCAGACCATAGACTAATCACTCTGGATATCCACATTCCACCTCCACCCCCAATCAACAAAACCACCGTGAAAAACTTTTCAAAAGCAAACTTCACGTTACTTAAGACCGAGGTGGAAAGGTTCACAGCCCCCATGCTAAAGGACAATGCTGTCCAAGCTGCTGAAACCTTTACAAAGGCACTCTATGAGCATCTGCAGGAATGCATGGATTGTGCTATCCCAAGTAAAACCAAGACTCACTCCTCCAAGAAAAGGAAACCAGTTTGGTGGACCTCTGCCATAAACAAGCTATACAACAGCAGGAGGAAACTAGTACAGAAAAGATTAAAATCCCAAGAAGGAAAGACATCCCTGATCAGTATCAGCAAGAAACTACGATCCCTCATTAAATCATCCAAGGCTAGTTTTGAAAGAAAAATTGCCAATGACTCCAAAGATAACCACAAAGCATTCTTTAGCTATGTCAAGAACCTAAGTGGAAACTCTCAGATCTGCTCTGAGTTAGTGCAGAATGGCACAAAATACACTGAACCGACTGATATTGCCAACATTCTGGCAGACAGGATTAGTGCAAACTTCATCCCCTAAAGGGCCCATAACCATACCAGAAGAATGTAGGGCCCCATCAATCACCAACACACAGGTTAAAACAGCCCTATCCAAAGCCAAAAACACAGCTTCAATAGGACCGGATGGTGTCCCAGGCTGTGTCTTACAAGAGCTCCAAAATGAACTAACCCCTCACCTAAACACACTGTTCAAACTCAGCCTCTCTACAGGCTATGTACCCACAGAGTGGCACACAGCAACAATTATCCCGTTCCACAAAGGTGGAGCCACAACAGACCTCAGGAACTATTGCCCTATAAGCCTGACTTGCCTGGTCTGCAAGGCTATGGAATGCATCATCATGGAACTCATTAACAGATATTCGGAACCTCCAAACCTTGGATCCTACCCAGTTTGGCTTTGTTAAGGGCAGATCATGCCTCCTAAACCTGGTGGACTTCTTTGAGATGGTTACCAAGGCATTAGACGAGGGAATGGAGGTCCACACAGCCTACCTAGACCTCGCAAAGGCTTTCGACACCATCCCCTATTCTAGTATTATAGACAAGCTCACCAGCTTGAACATAAACCCCTACGTCACGAGATGGGTTGCCAACTGGCTCATGGATAGAACCCACATGGTGAGAGTTGCAGGCTCTACATCCAACTCTAAACCGGTTACAAGTGGTGTCACCCAGGGCACAGTCCTAGGACCGCTCCTGTTCGGTATATACTTCTCAGAGGTACAGGCAAGCATAGGAGGACTATGGCTAACCAAGTTCACAGACGACTGCAAACTAGGGGCCATAACTGATTCTCCAGCTGATACAGACACCCTCCAGATGGGTCTCACTGAGACGGATACCTGGTGTCAAAATCATAGCCTCAAGCTAAATGCCAAAAAGTGCATAGTCATCCCCTTTGGAAAAAACAAAGTACCCACGAACTACCACATAGGTGGTAGTCCCCTAAATACAGAAAATGTAATAAGGGATCTGGGGACCCAAGTAGATAGTAATCGCTCCTTTGATAATCATATTGCCAAGGTGGTTAGAAAATCCTTCTATGTGGCCCACCTAATCACAAAAGGGTTCACATCTAGAACAAAAGAGGTTATTGTGCCTCTCTACTCATCACTCATTAGACCCATCATAGAATACAATGCCCCATTTGGGATGTACCTTACAAGACACCTGCAACAGCTGGAAAGACCACAAAAGTACCTCACCAAGAGGATTACTGGCCTCAAACAGATGCCCTATGCAGTCCGACTCAAGAAACTCCAGCTGTACTTGGTTGCATACCGCTTACTCAGAGGTGATCTCTGCCTGACATACAAGGCCATGTCCAACCCAGAATTGATGGACATGCTCCACCTAAAAAAAAAAACAAATCCACACGCTCTAGATATATAAACCTCACCACAACGATAAATAGGACATGCTGGAGGGATAGATTCCTATCCCAGAGACTCCCCATGCTTTGGAACAGGATTCCAATATACATCAGGCAGAGCCCCTCACTAACACTCTTCAAGAGAAACATTGACGGGTGGATAGGAAACAAAAAATTTACCCCGGGATCACTGCAGTGGCTCTGCTGGACAGTGGCGCAGGGAACTAATGGCTCTGCTGGACAGAGGCACAGGGAACTAATCTAAGGGGGTGGTGAAAGCCAACACATTCTGGCTAGGCTTATAAATGCCCTTGGGCAGATAGCCTAGTACTTACCTATGAACCTATGAGAGACTTTGTCAGTGAAAACTTTTCCATTGTTCCAAAGGAAAATGCATGATGGATTGAAAAAAAGCACAGGAGTTAACTAGAAGAATAGGGAGTTCCTTGGATTTGAACCAGAGTCTGGTTTTGGGAGATGGGGATGAACATGAAGAAAACCAGCAACAGTAAAATTAGTTAATAAATGTCAGATTATAAAGCATCAGTCACATCTGTGAAATATGGGTTTGCAAGAAAAAGGTGGAAAGATTAGACTTTTGTTAACTTTGCTAAACTTATGGAGAACTGGAAATCATACACCCCACTTCATGTCATTAATGTTTGTAAGAACATTAAAGGGAAGGGAAAAAGTAACTGTAAGTTAAAAAATAATTTGTTCATAGTAGTATTTGTATAAACATTTCATGATATACATTGCGTATCTTATAGAAAAGCATTTTCAGTGACTGTTGTATGTGATATAGGTACTAAAGTAAGCAAGTGCATTTTTTCTTTTTTAGTTTTAAGAAATATAGGCAATGTAATGTAAAAGGAGTGAAAATATTAGATAAAAGCATCATGTAATATGCTGTAATCTTGGTTTGTTGAGGTGGGGGATTGGGGTTTAAAAGGGCACAGATTAATATGCGTAGAGTTGATATGTTTTCTCTAACTTTTGCATAGGTAAATGTCGATTGGGGCACTTGGCTTAATCTAATATTTTTTTTGTGTGTGTGTGTAAGCATGTAAATAAAGGAACAATAAATGTAATTAAAAGTTTTCCTTTAGTATATAAATGTTCAGTATGAGAAGACTGCAGCTGAGGGTAGCTGTACATTTTATTCTTAATGTTTTCATGGAAATACTGTACCACCATTTATTGCTGCTAACTTAATTGTAGTTCCCTGTTGTTGTAGCAACTGAGCCTGGTTGCTAATTGTCATTCTGTATTCACAAACTGTGCTCTGCTGTTATTGCACTGTATATCCAAACTGCTGGAGTTGCTGATACACTGGGATTAGAACCTTTGCTGTACTTGCCATTCTGATATAACCCTCTGCTGTTGCAGCAGCTATACCATATTGGTTAGCAATCAGACTTCAATTAACCAGTCACTACTACTATTTTCACTGTACCTGTAATTACATACTGCTATCACTACTGTCTGCATTGTAACTCTATTGTATAAACAAACCTTAAATTGTAGTAACTGAGCTAGGCTTCAAGCTGCAATTCTCTAGCTGAGTCAGTTACTTTGTCCTGCTAAACTACTCTGCAGCACTCGTGTACCTACTGTTTGTGTAAACCAAATTAACTTATATGACTTACTGTAACACTTTGTGAAACTTACCTGCTGTGGCTATAGCCCTATGTCACCTTTTGCACTCTTCATCTTTATTGTACTGTAAAAACTCATCTCCTCTCCAGATTAACACAAAAACCCTACAATAAACGTATTCAGTGCATTCTGCACACACCAAATACTACAGATCATGAGAGTGCAGTCTCCCACACCATCTGTAACCAGTCTGCTAGCATTAGGCATCGGAGGCAGTTGCTACTGACAATCATTTGCTTCTTTCACTAAATTAATCTATTTGTGAGAGGTGCAAACATTTATTAACTTTGGAGGCCAGCCTCTCAACTAAACTTGCCAGCAGTACCCATCATGTTTTCAATACTGAAATTCACTTCACACAAAAATGTCCACCTTGTTTCAGATTGGCAGATACGCTGTCTTACACTGAGGAACTTAAGATGCCCGTGCCTAAACATCAAAGTTCTTCAAGATGTAGGTTGTGTAAACATGATACTCAGTCTCACTCTTACATGCAAATGGCATCTATATCAAAAGCAAACAGTAGAAGAGAAAAAGGGAATCACCCAGGTGGCAAGTCAATGACCTGAAGGCAGCATGGCTGAGCTAAAACATCTGGTAGTATCCTACTCCACAAGTGACTCCATAGTGAGACAGACATATGCATCACTCACCAGGCTGAGCAAGGAAAGGATGATTGAAAAGATATTTGTCAGCCCCAGGAACCCTTTCACTCAAGGCACACATATGATGTCATCATTATGTATGTGTAAGTGAACAACTTGAGGCACACCTTCCAGCACCATATGAAGAGAGGGACAAAATGGAGATCTCAAAATATGTGTCTGAGGTTATTATGAAATTAGTCTTAAGCAACATCCTGCTTTTACCAAGAATGATGCAACAATACAAACAAAGTAATAGACTAACTATTGGCTGAGCTATTGGTGTCATTTTAAGGGGAGCCAGTGTGTATGTATGTATGTATATATATATATATATATATATATATATATATATATATATATATAGGTCCCATTCACAATGCCGAAATTCCAGAATGCCGACAGCCATATGGCCAACATTCAGAATACCGACAATGTGAAACCGGCATCTCACTATAGTGCGGAATGGAAAGATTTTCATTCCTGCACTGTAGTGCAATCTCAGAGTTGGTATATTAAAGTTATGGTGGTGTGGGGGGCATAGCCCCCCTGCTGGCAGTTTAAAGGAAATTTTATTTTCCTTCCTATGGATGTACTTGAAATGTCGAGATTCTGAATGTCGGTCATATGATTGTCAGCCATATGACTGTCGGCATTTTGAAGTAGATCCATATATATATATATATATATATATATATATATATATATGTATATAGATATAGATATACACATACGCACACGCACACACACACACACACACACACACACATATATATATATATATATATATATATATATATATATATATCACCCTGGAATGAGCTGATTGACTGATAACCCTAACTGCTTTTCAAGAGATAACCTGCACTTTTTGTATGTTGGTTAAAACTTTCTCTTCCCCCATAGTTTCCTTTTTGTAGACAGGGTTAGTCTCCTCAAACTATTAGCACATTAAAACAAAATCAAGACTATATAAAAGGAGCACTGCTCAGTCCTACAAGCTTGAACAGGAATCTGCACACTTTACAGGTTTCCTGACCATCCAAAAAAAGATATCTACATCATTACTGAACATGGTTTAAATGCAGCAATAACACCTCCTCAAGTGAAGGGTTCCAGTGCCCACCACTTGTTCAGACCTAACAGAAGAATGGTGGGAATGGGGCAACAACTCTGGGTGGAATTTTTTTTTTTCAGTTTTATACTCCTCACATAAGCATAAGAGCAGGAAACTGGAAATTGGACTTATTTTTTGCTCTTATGCTGAGAGAGAGGAGGATGGCATTAAGACCTGGTACTTCTGCTCTCAGGAGGAGCACCAGATCAGGGAATGGACCATTTTTTTGGTTCTTCAACATAGCATTGTTGGTCACCAGACAGGGGAGCAGCATCACCCGCTCTGAGACCTAATTCAGAAAATGATTATATTCTTGGTGGTTGTGTGTCTGTATTCCTAAGAAGCCAAATCACATGAAGACTTGCAAGGTAAGAATTACATTTGTGCTTCTCCATATCCTGCTTATTAGCAATAAAATCTGTACCATATCATAGCCAAATACCAGACCCCTCCATGCCTCCTACACACCATGGGGTATATCTAAACAAACTGAAGTCCCTCCACATTGAATTAAGTACTATTCTCATGGAGGATGTCAGCTATCCTTTCATTAACTGTATAACCTACACTACCACAGATAAGTATGCACAGTCAGTATTTTATAAACACTAGCTCCTTACACCAGTTATTTAATTTCCCAACCTGGTGCTCAAAAGTATTGGATCTAGTCCTTATCAATATAACCCCATTATGCTCTATACCTGTTGTAGCCCCGTCACCAGTCATGGTAATATTTGCTATGAATGGTAAGTCTGATCTATCATCAGACCTTTCTTTCCTTTCAGATTATTCAAGAGCAAATATATTACAGCTAACTGATGACCTGATGAAATTAAAGCACCCCCATCCCTTCATGAATGTATCCCACACACTGTTACAGTAGGCAGTTTCTATGCTCACCTAAATAAGCACCAGTCTCCATCATATACAAGTCCAGTAATAACCCTATACTGGAATCCTAGTATAAACAAACTATACAATAAAAAGAAAGCACTTACTGACTGTAAGAATAAAATACCCCAACCTCTAAAAGTGAACTTAAAAATTATTTAAACAAAGAATTTGGAAGCAAAATCAGATCTTCCAAAGATAAGTGTGAACTGAAAATTGTTACTTATGTAAATGAAACTACAAGGTATTTTAAAACTTTGTCAGAATCTTTAGAAGCATTACCCAGTAAAGCATTGAGCTTATACATAACATATTAGCTGATAAATTTAACTCTAACTTTACATCTTTATCTCCCCCCTACCTTTCACCTACATATTAGCATGCTCACAACCCTCCTTCAGATCACTGTGGACCAAGACCTGATGGCACTCACCAAGGCCAGAAACACTAGCGTCATGGGTTTAGACATTATGCCAAGTTGCTTTCTTTTCAGCACTAAACACAGCTTTATGGGCTCATTACTAAGCCTATTCAATCTCACCCTTTCCAATGGATTCATGCCTAAGGTGTGGAGGACTGCTGTGGTCATACCTTTTCACAAGGGAGGACCCATCACTGAGTCTACTAACTATAAGCCTAAGCACCTAAGCAGCTTTATGTATAAGGCAAGAGAGCACATCAGTAGTCTATAGTTCCTTGACCCAAACCAGTATGACTTTGTTAAAGGTAGATGCTGCCTTCTCAACCTATTGGGCTTATTTGAGCAAGACAGTGATACACTGGATGCAGGTAAATCAACACAACCTCCTTACCTCAGCCTGGCAAAGGTCTTTGGCACAATCCCACATTCTGGCATTGTAGAAAAGCTAATCAAATTAAATGTATACCCCTAAGTAACCTGCTTGACATCAGACTTGTTCACTGATAGAACCTGCTCTATAAATGTTGAAGGCATACTGTCATCAAAAAGGGACGTTACTAGCGGCATCCCTCAGAGATTGGTCCTTAAGTCACTTTTCTTCGGTGTTTAATTCTTTGATGTCGAGACTGATGTTAAGGTCCTGTGGTTGACCAAGTTTGTAGATAACTGCAAACTTAGAGCTCTCATAAACTCTCCAGCTGATGCTCAAATTTTCTAGGATGGTCTAATGAGTACAAATAAATGCTGCCAAGACTATGGCCTTAAGGTAAATTCTAAGACATATAGCATAGTGTCCTTTTACAAATACTGACACCCATGCACTTATCACATAGATGATACCCCTTTGAAAAATGACTTAATTATTAGGGATTGGGGCATTTTATTGACTGTGAAATGTCATTTGACCAACATATATCCACTGTTGTTAGGAAATCCTTTTATTTATACTATAAAACCTGTGCTAAAGTTAAGACAATACAGGAAGTGATGTTGGTTTATAGAGGAAATTGTCACAGGATGTGTGTATATAATAAGTTTCATGAGTACTGTTTTCTTAACATGATGACGCACATGGTAGAAAAGCTTGCTGTTTTATATTGGTTTTAATTTCTGAATAAAGCCATTTTCTTTGGTTCCTAGAGAGTAATTTTTTTCCATTTCATAGGTTCATAACAAAGTACTAGGCTAGCTGCCCTTGTGGGCCCTCTTAAGCCTAGCTAATTCCCCACAAAGATGCGAATCAAACCCTGTACCTTTTGTCACTGAAGTAAACACCTTAACCATTATGCCAGCCCCCAAGTTGTTTTGCATTTTTGTACCTGGCTTGGTTTTATCTGCTGGAAATACTTATCTATCCAAAATCTTTTTATCTAGCAAGGCTGATAACCAGACTATAGGTTTTAGGTCAAGGGAAATTATTATTCCTCTCTTCTCCTCCACTTATCAGACATAAAGGCCCTTTCAGTATGTACTTGTCTAAACTTACTGATCTCAGAAGACTGCAGTGTTTCCTCACAAAAGAAAATCATAGGCATGTTTTCCATCTGCTACATACACCTCCTTAAAACACTTTCTCTCTTCTATGTATCTTACAGACTTTTGAGGTGGGACCTTTATCTTGCCTACAGCGCCTTAAAGGATCCTATCCACTGTGACATTCTCTCTCCACTAACTGGTCTGGCCCCTCAACTTTCATTGAAAGGGGAAACAATTAGAGAGTAGCAGCTTTCTGTCTAGTGTACTGACAAAATGACACCTTGTGGCTAGACTACGAATTATCTATCTGATCAAATGCCTAAAATGGACCTAGGTATCATTCAAGTAAAGAGCTTGAAACACTTTTATAAGGATTTCTTTGTAGATTCTGGATGCTTCAAGTGTGTCATTTATTGTGGAGAAATACAGTACATTGTTGTTGCATTCACAAAATGTGCTGTATATATTTTTTTATATGTTAAAATAATGATATTATATTTAATAAAATCATACTTTTTAGCAGTGGCAGTAGACTTAGGAATAAGCCTGTACTTCTTGAATAATTCCACTGGATGGCAGTATATCCTGGAAGCTGAAGTCTGCTTTCCAGGAGAGCTCCCAAAAGATTTCTTTTTTACATACTCTGAAAACAATTCTCCATTTATTAGTTGCAACAATAGGTAAGAGTGACTGAATATAGCTCTTATATTGTAACGGCTGGTGAAGTTTGACTGGTTAAATACCTTGTGAGTCATTAATAGCACATTTATATGCGGTTGATATAACTGGATACCATTACCATAGCAATTAGCTGCATTAATAGAAGGCAATTTCTGTCTTTCTTTGCTAGGCTGTAGCTTTAATTAATATACTCACAGAAACATATAAAAATAGCAAATAAATTCAGTTTGCATGATGCAAAGAAGTAAAAAAATATATATTTTTTAATGCAAGTGTGCATAGTGTTATAAATACATATCAGAGTACACCCCATGATTTTTCCAGGTCTCTGCAGCACTAGCCTTTTAAGCGTGTAAAAAAAATTCTCCTTGTTTAGTTAAGGCTGAACTGCCTAGGCAGCAATACAGTTATTCAGAAAGCCGAGTATTCTCCGGAGGCTGACTGTAGGATATGCTCAGCACAAGCCTTACTGTTAGAGACTGCTGACTCTGGGAACTTGAACAAAGACTTACTGACTGCAGACTGTAGAAACATGAGAAGTACTGTACACTTTGCTCATAAACTTTATATTACTTCCTTTTACTAATACCCAAGGTTTCAAATTTTGCTTGCTAGACATCTACTTATATAAGTATGATACAGCTTTCACTAAGTTAGGAATAAGTCTCTTGCAGCTGTCTGTCTCTTGACCATAACTCTTGTCCCCTGAATGATAAAAATCATAGCAATAACTTTTAAAATTCCTTGTAGAGATACCAAAAGAAGCACACATTCTTATTTTGTAAAATAGAAGATCTTTAGATACTAGTCCCAATATAATTAGTGACTAGGCATCTTTGCATACGCTTATTTCAGTTCATAATGTATACACTTTGAAGAGGCTCACCACAGGTTTAAACCACAGCTGTTGAGCAGTCTGCTCTTGACCTCTGCTGTACTGAAAATCATAAGACGTTCAGTTATTGCTCATTAAATATGTAGCTCACTCGCAGGTGTAGCTGAAGAGATATGGGTTCCTTCCTACCTGACTCTGGTGACACCCCTATTAGGCCCAACACACCAAGGTGGCAAGAGGGACAGATTTTATTCTAGGTGACACATCTAGTTTAAAAAGGCAATAGCACAACCATAAACAAATTATTTCAACAGTGCACCAGTTAGCAATAAGGCAAGGTGAGAATATGCCTGCAATGAAAACATACATTCACCATCTTCCCCAGAACTCAAGAGATGAAGGTCTAGACATTCAAACATGCACAGAGAAGACAATATCAATGAGCAGTAAAGCTTTATAATGCAGCAGTACAAACACGGGAAAAATGCAATGTCATTAAGCAATAAAAGAGTCATAATAAACAATACAGATATGAGAAAATGCAATGTCATTGAGCAGCAAAATTCTTGAAGGCAGCAGTACTAACACAAGCAAAATGCAATGTCATTGAACAATGAGGATTTATAATGAAACAATACAAATATGAGAAAATGCAATGTCATTGAGCAGTAAAGATTCTTTAGGGCAGCAGTACTAACATGGCAAAATGCATTATCATTGAACAATAAAGATTTATAGTGCCACAGTACAAATATGAGAGAATGCAATGTCATTCAGCATTACACCCTCTATCCCCTTTTGATCAATTCTAAACTATGAAACACTCTATTATACCTTGTTCACTGGCCAGTGACTACTTACAGTCTTGCTGCCAGCATGATGGGGCCCAAGTTGGAGCTCAAATGGATCCCAGTTATTTGTAATCCACAAAGCATTAAAGGGGGGAACCACAATCTTATAAAAATATAGAATGATGGCCAGAGCCTCTCACCACTCTGTCGAGAATATCCTATTGACCAGGTGTGGTGGTTCCTCTGATGAGAAAAGTAGAAAATCACCTACCAGAACTCTGGTAATCATCTATGGCTTCTCGGTACTAGGCACAATGGAACTCCTTTTCTTGCTGAATCATAGCAGGCGTGGAACTACTGGTTTCAGACTTCTCTCCTGATTCCACAACATACCATATCCATGATTTCAGCAAGAGACAGACACGATCTGCTACTTAACTTCCCTGTCCCAAAACACTAGAAAAGAAAAATCCAGTCATGCTGCAAGGCCCTTTTTCCCTTCAGCTACATGTTTCAGTCTTCCCCCTTCAGCTAGTGTTCCAGAATCCTCTTTCACTTTCAAAACTGTTTTTTATATTCCTGAAAAGGCGTTCCACCTTGTGGTGTAATGGAAAACTACATTCTATTACTTCTACATGAAATACAGTGGGAGCTACAATCTCCCCCACTTGAAAATCTTGGGTCCCCCAAGTCAAAGGTAGATTAGCAGAAAATATTTACAAACACTAATGCACCATGAGCTGAACAATATTTTTGCATTCAAAAGGTACATTCCACCAAGGGTAATCAGCCTTATGCTTAACTTGGAATGGGGTGTCACCACTGGAGTAGGAGGCATAGGGATTATGAGCACAGACCATCCGATGAGCTGTGATCACAGGTTCCTGTGTACTATGTCCCAAACTGTTATAGGTAAAGCTCTGTGGGGGCCGAATCAGTCTCTGCAGTTTTGGTTCGGAAGAGACAGTTAAGGACTTTTGCTCAGAAGGTTTGTCACTGGCATCACATTCAGTAGGCATATTGTCTACTTCAAAGATCTCCTCTTGTATAACTTCACTTTTGTTTCCCATAACGGTATGACTATACCTCAGCACTATTTTCTGAAGTTTGCATAGCAGGGCCTCCATCAGTATCAGGTTCTGCAAACACTAGAAAGGAAAATCCAGTCATGCTGCAAGGCCCTTTTTCCCTTCAGCTATGTGTTTCAGTCTTCCCTCCTTCAGCTAGTTTTCCAGAATCCTCTTTCACTTTCGAAATTGTCTTTTATATTCCTGAAAAGGAGCTCCACCTTGTGGTGTAATGGAAAACTACAGTCTATTACTTCTACATGAAATACAGTGGGAGCTACAAATAGTATACTTGAGGCACAAACATAAGTGTTTCCCACTGAGTAGTCCGTTCTTAAATGTGTCCTACTTTTATGGTTAACTCTCCTTATTGTGTCTGTTATACAATGTTGCTTATTTATTATCTGTTTTATTCTCTTGTTACACTTAATGTCATTTCTTTTTCAGCCTTTGGGAGGATGTGTCTTTGGGCTTCTGTTTGCAAGTGTAACATCTCTTACTTGTAGCACATGATGTAACTTCACTGTAACGCACAGATGCTTTTTAATTGAATCTGTAAACTTTAATTTAATGCATGTACCTAATCAATGGATATACAGTTGCTTGTAAATGATTTTATAAAGTTGCACTGAATGCAATCTAATCAACAAATCTACAGATGCTTATAAGTGATCATGTAAAGTTGCATTGAATGCATGTATCTAAATCAACAAAAAAGCTATTTGTAACTGATTATGTAAAGCTGCATTTAATGTATGTATCTTTCATATATGGAAGTTCACAATTTTGCTTTGAAATGTGCAGCTAATCTTGAAATTTATTTTTATGCTGTTCATTTCAAGAAGAATTAATCATGCAGATTGATTCCCACAGAAGTGTGTTTTTAAACTAGCAGCCACAGAGGGCCGTTAGTAATGTTAACAACATAAAAACTAGTATCCTGCATGTCTAAAGTGCCAGAGTTATCAGATGACTAATGTGTGTGTGTGTGTGTATATATGTGTGCTGGGGGAGGGGTAGAATGAGCAAGTAAAGGATTGCAACCCTCGTGTAAAGGAGATCACAAATACTGAGCATACATATCTTATGTCAGAAGCCCACCTGCCATTGTTTTGTGGTGTGCTCATGAGACACTCACAAAAACCAAGAAACCAAGAGAAATGTATATATTTGGTATTGTATAGCATACAGTATTAAAATTACAAAACACAATCCCATATACTTTGTACTACAAATGCTTTGTCTGGCACAGAATGCCTCAGAAATATTCAAACAGTGCTTTACAAATATTTGTGCCTAATATTCAATATGCTCCTGAGGGTGGCCGTGGTGGTGCAGCGGTTAGCGTTGCCGCCTCACAGCAAGAGGTTCTCTGGTTTGATCCTCAGCTGGGGTGCCTTCTGTGCGGAGTCTGCATGTCCTCCCTGTGGTTGTGTGGGTTTCCTCCAGGTTTCCTCCCACATCCCAAAGACATGCTGTAGGTGGATTGGACACTCTAAATTGGCCCTAGGCATTAGTGCGTGCATGTGTATGCCTTCTGTGGAAGGTTGAGTGCCAGGCTGGCAACTCGACACTGTAAAACTCCACTGCCAATCATTAGCAGACAAGTGATCCGCTGTGGCGACCCCTAACTGGGAAAAGCTGAAAGAAGAAGATTCAATATGCTCCTGACAAAGATAAAACCAAGCCCTTATAGCGTTTACATATTTTAAAGCAATCTTTTGTTCCTGCCTTTCATATAACTTGCTGTCTGTAATAGTGATTATGCAGTAGGGAAGAAAAATGGTCCTTGTTGAACAGTATGTTAAATAAGCATGAGCTGTGCATGCAGTTGCTCCTTATGGCTGCATTATCTGCAGCCCTGTGTGTTTGTTAAGATCACCCTTGGCAAAATGTTCTAACTGGAGCAGTCAAAGAATGATCCAGAAATTGTTTCACATCTTACTTCCTATTCAAAACAAATTAGCTGCAATAAAAATGTTAATTACAGGTAACCCACATACTCTAGATCACAGAAGTTTTAAGAAAAAACATATGCCAGAGAAACAGAGACAGGATAGACTGAAAAGCAGACTCCCCCAAATGTTGCAAAGTTCCAATACTTTCAGCATCTTAAACATTTTTCACATATAGCAACTAATACTGCTAAGGCTGAATATTACAGGAAGCATCAAACTTCCCACCTAGACAAACCCAAAAAAGTTCTGGTCAACCCTTTAAACACTAGGTTCCAATAAAATCTTCCTCAAATAAGAATCCCACTTCTGTCTTTCAGAACAACTTATTGCAGGGATTATAGCCTATCTAAATACAGCTTATATTGCACTTAATTCTATTTGTTTATATTGTCTAACCCTATTACCTGCCAGCTTCATCTGCACAAACATCTTGAATATCCTTCACTTTATTTCCAAAAGTTATCCAAGAAAATTTAAACACTTCTACAAGGTGTAGATAAGTTCATCTCTTACTTTCACTAGGTAACAGTTTGAAATCTCAGGACCCACTAGAGTGAGTACTAAAATATGGTTGAAAAAATGGACTTAACAGTACTAAGTCTGAGATTATCATTTCTCGTAATATTCCATTTTCTCCAAGACATGGTAATCTTGGAGTTGATATATAGATAAGTGTGGGGGAATGGGGGTTGGCCCCCACATCTGGAGGTGCAGGGGGCTCACCCAAGTGCAAAGAAGTTCAAAGGAAAAGAGCACTATTCGAAATTCTCTCTTCTCCTGGATTTTGGCTTTTTTTTTCATTGTGTCAGCACCTGCCATTTCGAGTGCTGTCAATTCAATAAGAAGCCCTTCTACTACCTTCACCCAAAGATACTAAATCGTGGAGCCTCTGTACTGTTAAGCATCTTGCACAAATTTCACCTTATTTTCACTACCATGATAGTTCACCCAAGTTTCCAGAATACATTAATCAAACCATTTCCTAAAGTGTCTGCCCCCAAAACTGAAGCAAATCACAGACCTATCACTAACCGGTTTCCACTCACAAAAAGTCTTGGAAAGCTTATCTATAACCAGCTGCTTGAATATATACAAAAGTATGATCTTCTTGTCAGACAACATGAATTTCCTCCTAAGTTTAGCAAACAAATAGATGTTCTTTTACTCAGCACATATTTATATAGTCAAATATGAAGAAAGGCTTGCACTCTGAAAACATTTTTTTCTTGATCTAAAGAAGGCTTTTGATACCACTGGACCAGAACTTACTAATCAGGAAACTATCTGACTTTGGCCTTTTCACAAACATAACATCTTCGTTCTCTAAAACAGTGTATTTACAGTTCCCAGATGGCACCTCATACCAGAATCTTGCACACTTAAGTATGGTGCTCCACAAGGCTTCATTCTTGGTCCTTTTCTCTTTCCATACATATAAATAGTTTGTCCTGCAACTTGTCTAATCTATATGGCATCATCTATGCAGATGATATTGTTCTAACTTCTAGCCATAAAAACATACACTTCTTAACTAAATCCCTGTAACATGACTTTTCCATAACGTGGAATTCGATACATTCTAACTAATGGATATTCAGTACCAGCAAGTCCACTACCATCATTTTCAGAACTGGCAAAAGATTAGCTGATATCCATGCTCCTAAGATTTATGACAGTACAGGCACTTGTATTGCATATTCTAAAGAACACAAGTACTTCTGTGTACTGACTGATGACACATTATTCCATAAATATACTGAAAAACAATACTGTGAAAGGCTCACAACAGTTTAAAACATAGTCACCTTCAAGACAGAATGTCTAATGCCACTGATGTGCTCATCTCTGGAACTGAATATGGAGTCCCCATTATTGCTCCTCTCTCATGAAAAAAAAATTGCTTGCTCCAACTCACTGAAAACAAGATCTTTAGCTTCATAACTCTTTCTAAACCGTCTGAACACCATTGCCATTTTATCCAAAATGAGAACTGGAATCTAGCAGACAAAAGAGAAATCTATTTGCACCCTCACATTCAGGCCTCTCAAAAAAAACTACCACCATCCTGCTTGCTGACACATTTATTCTTCACGGTATAGCTTATTGTCTTTGTGGCAGCAAAATCCTATGTTTTGCATTAATTGTGTACTCTGAATATTTTTATGTATTCTTGCTTCTACGTATACTGTTAGAAAATTTATTTGTGTAATCTATATTTAGTTAATCTGTTTTTCAGGTACTGCTGTTCATACTGGTGATGGATTACATTAGGAAACAGGTCGGAGGGTACAGATCTACAAAGTTGCTGTATGCAGATGATGTGCCATTACCTGCAGATTCTGAGCAAGAACTTCAGCAAAGGATAGGGGGAATGGAATGCAATACTGATGGCACATGGGATGAAACCAAGTACAAATAAGATAGTGGTAATGGCAGCAAATGGAGGAAATCAGAAGAAGATGAGAATTCAAATAGAAGAGAAGATAATGGAACAGGTTAATAGCTTCAAGTGTCTGAGAGTGATGGCTGAGGAGAAAGGAAGTCTGAATGATGGGGTCAAAACTAGAATCAGAGGGGGCTGTAGCCAACTAGCACAGCGTGTCAGGTGTAATGTATGACAGAAGAATGCCAATGAATCTGAAAAGTAAGGTGTACACTACAGCAGTGTGCCCAGTAC